>NC_081797.1:24751333-24803274 GCF_963082965.1 Carassius carassius | reverse complement strand
AGGTGACTAGTATTGAGGTAATTTTTATTGGTATGCTTTAATTAATTATTCAGGGGATATCACAGCTCACCTGTCTTTTTATAAATGTCCTGTTCATTTTCTCACAGTTACACACTTAGTTAAGGGTCTTTCTCAAGGGCACCACATTAAAGCATACCATCTTTTATACAATACAAATAAAATCTAATGCATGTTGATTACCTTTTTCTAATGTTTCATTCATGATTCATTCATCTTGTTCCAAGTTTTTTATTTTTTTTTTATTTTAGCTGTAGACCATAAAGATATTTTGAAAGTAAGTGCATGTTATTTACCTAAAATTTTTCATTTTATTTATTAAATATATATATATATATATATATATATATATATATATATATATATATATATATATATTCTCTTCCCCCAGATTCTTTGAAGAGGTGGAGACTCTGAAATTGATGTAGCGATGACAGAACGTCTGAAGCTCACTCCAGGAAAAGCTGGGTGTGGAGGTTACAATAAATGAGCCAAACAGCTGTAATGTGTTTAAGGGATATTTCACGCAAAAATGAAAATAGTCATAATTTTCTCACCTTTATGTTTCAAACCCTTATACCTCTCTATGTTCTGCTGAACACAGATATTTGGAAGAATGTTTGTAACCAAGCAGATCTCACCTCCCATTAACTATAATTTTTCCTAGAATGGTAGTTAATGGATTGTGAGATCTGCTTTGTTACAAACATTCTTCCAAATATCTTTATTTTATCTGTTTATTGGACAACTGTGTGAGTCAATGACAAGATTAATAAAGGCATGAGAAAAAGAAACCATCTTTTACCATTATAGTATAAAAACATGTGAACGCATTCCCAGAAATGTAATATTTGAATTCATGTCGGTTCTATACAGTTTAAAATCATTTACACCACTTTGATTTTATAAATAGCAATGATTTCAAACATATTTTATGACGAGGGTCTTCTACGTTTTATGATTTTCGATTTTCTTGTCACATGACAACAATGGCTCCTGCAAGGTGGTTATGGCACGTTTAAATATTAATAATATTCTTAATAATTAATATTATTTATATGATTAAAGTATTTAAAAATAAATGCAATTAATTAAATATATATTTATATTATTATATATTAAAAACATTAATAAGAAAATATAGACCGATATACCGATTTTGATCGTTTATCAAAATGTGTTAAACCTCAAGACATGATTGCGTTTCACGATGTTACACAAGTTCAAGTTTAAATTCTTTATTAGTCCCCCAGTGTGGCAATTCATTTGCAACAGATAGTATAACAAATCACACACACAATACCAATTACAAAAATTGCCTACCATGCAGGCATGATTAAAATATTAAAAAAAACAAACAATAAACAGAAAATCACTATTTCAATTCAATTCAATTCAAGTTTATTTGTATAGCGCTTTTTACAATACAAATCGTTACAAAGCAACTTTATAGAAAATTATGTTTCTACACTATTTAGTAGTAGCTTATGGTGGTGACTGTCAGTTTGTGCACGTTTGACAGGATTTTTAGAAAAAATTAATACAAGACGTAGTCAGCTAGACAATGAACATTATTAATATTATTAATTAATAATTATTATATGATGCAGTCACACATGTAGCAATAATTGTTAGTTCTGTTTGTTGATTCAGGGTTAGCATCATCTGAGGTCCTCTGAGGGTCAGCATCATCTCTTCTCAGGTGTTCTGGATCCAGACTGGAGCTTGTGTAAATCCTAGTTACCACGGGATGTAAATCCTGTGGCAAAACATAGAAACAAAATAGAGACATCATTAGCATAGCTGCTGATCCAACAAAGTAAAATTAGTTTAACCCAAGCTAATGAATAAAAATGCACATTTGATCAGATGCAACTACACTCACAATTTAAGAGATACATTATTAGACACTAAGTTTACTTATATTTCCTGACCAATTATACTAGTTTTTTCAGAATTAATGACATTATGCCTAAAATCAATACACATGTCCTTGGTCTTAGAGACATTCAGTTCAAGAAAGGCATCATGACTCCATTTTAACAAAGTGATCAATAACCAAACCATGTGAAGTTTCCTCATTGTTCAATAAGCTGACAATAACCGTATCATCAGCAAACTTCACAAAGTATTGGTCCTTAATCACAGAACGACAGTCATTAGTGTACAGAATATATAAAAGGGGGGAAAGAACACACCCCTGTGCTGAGCCAGTTGATGTAAGGGCCCAGTCTGAGAGATGGCCATTTACTCTCACTCGCTGGGATCTATTTGTGAGGAAATCTAATATCCAGACCACAAGGCTGGCCTCCAGTTTGAACTGATGTAAGAGCTTCTCAACCAGCAAGTGGTGCTGAATGGTGTTAAAAGCTGACGAGAAATCCACAAACAGTAGTCTGGCATGATTTCTATTGCCCTCAAGGGCAATTCTCAAAAGAATAAGGTTGAGTACTGTTACAGTTGCATCATGGACCCCTCTGTTTAGTCTATATTCAAACTGTAGTGGGTCAAGGAGGCAATTTCGTCATAGATGACAGTTCTCTTTTGATCAGCTTTTTAAAACATTTCATCACAAGTGACATAAGGGCTATGGGTCTATAATCATTTAAAGACTTTGGGTGGCTATTCTTTGCAACAGGAACAATAATTGACTGTTTCCATAATTCAGGGACCTTCTGTTGGCACATAGATTGATTAAAAACTATAAGAAAAAATAGGACCTAACTGTTCCGCACAACAAGAAAGTACACGGCTACAAGGGTGTCGCTGTTAGACAGTGTTTTCTCTGCTTCCTGTTGGCCTTGCTGGAGCTGATCGTAGCTCCGTGTAGCTGTTTTTTTCTCTCTAGAATCTTTATCTTACTATCATGCTCTGTTTTTTAAAGTGATAAAATAAAACTTAATTCACACCATATTTCTGACATTGTTAGGGCTCTAGATACGGCACTGGATGCGTCTAGCTCAGGGATTTCTGTACATTGTTCGGTTCCGGCAACAGAGCCCCTGCAGCAGGAAAATTGGGTGACAGTGAGGCAGCATAGTCATGGGTCAAAACACCGCTCTTCTGTTCCAATCAAAACATTAAACAGGTTCTCCCCACACACAGTGATGCACCCACTGAGAAACCTGATGAAAGTGCTCTAGTTATTGGTGATTCTATTGTACGGAACGTGAATATAGAGACACCAGCCACCATAGTCAAATGTTTACCGGGAGCCAGAGCACCTGACATCTTGGCAAATTTAAAAGTGCTGGCTAATGCTAAACGTAAATACAGTAAGATTGTTATTCATGCCGGCGCTAATGATGTTCGACTTCGCCAGTCGGAGATCACTAAAAATAACATTAAAGAGGTGTGTGAACTTGCAAGCACGATGTCAGACACTGTAATATGCTCTGGTCCCCTCCCTGCTTACCGTGGTGATGAGATGCATAGCAGATTGTCATCACTCAATGGCTGGATGTCTAAGTGGTGCCCACAGAATAACATAGGTTTCATAGACAATTGGACGAGCTTTTGGGGCAGACCTGACCTGTTTAAAAGAGATGGTCTTCATCCCTCCTGGGGTGGCGCAACTCTTCTCTCTAGAAATATGGCAAATAGTCTTAGTGTTTATACTTGACTAACTGGGGCCCAGGTCAGGAAGCAGACAGACTGGCTAAACCGACCGTCTGCTAGCCGCCTCCCGTCACAGAGGTCAGTTAATTCTCAGCACATAGAGACTCTTTCACCTAGATATCACACTATAGAGACTGTGTCTGTTCCACGAACTAGAAAATACAAAAAACGTCCAAACCAAGTTAAGATTAACAATTTAATTGAGGTTCAACAAATAAAAACAGAAGCAATATGGATAAACAAATGATAAAGCTTGGCTTATTGAATATCAGATCCCTTTCTACGAAAACACTTTTTGTAAATAATATGATCACTGATCATAATATAGATGTACTCTGTTTGACAGAAACCTGGCTAAAACCTGATGATTACATTATTTTAAATGAGTCCACCCCCCAAGATTACTGTTATAAACATGAGCCACGTCTAAAAGGCAAAGGTGGAGGTGTTGCTTCAATTTATAACAACGTTTTCAGGATTTCTCAGAGGGCAGGCTACAAGTATAACTCGTTTGAAGTAATGGTACTTCATATAACATTATCCAAAGAAACAAATGTTAATGATAAATCCCCTGTTATGTTTGTACTGGCTACTGTATACAGGCCACCAGGGCACCATACAGACTTTATTAAAGAGTTTGGTGATTTTACATCCGAGTTAGTTCTGGCTGCAGATAAAGTTTTAATAGTTGGTGATATTAATATCCATGTTGATAATGAAAACGATGCATTGGGATCAGCATTTATAGACATTCTGAACTCTATTGGTGTTAGACAACACGTTTCAGGACCTACTCATTGTCGAAATCATACTCTAGATTTAATAGTCACATGGAATTGATGTTGATGGTGTTGAAATTATTCAGCCAAGTGATGATATCTCAGATCATTATTTAGTTCTTTGCGAAATTCATATAGCCAAAATTGTAAATTCTACTTCTTGTTACAAGTATGGAAGAACCATCACTTCTAACACAAAAGACTGCTTTTTAAGTTATCTTCCTGATGTATCCAAATTCCTTAGCATATCCAAAACCTCAGAACAACTTGATGATGTAACAGAAACTATGGACTCTCTCTTTTCTAGCACTTTAAATAAAGTTGCTCCTTTACGCTTAAGGAAGGTTAAGGAAAACAGTTTGACACCATGGTATAATGAGAATACTCGCACCCTAAAGAGAGCAGCCCGAAAAATGGAGTGCAGCTGGAGGAAAACAAAACTAGAGGTATTTCGTATTGCTTGGCGGGAAAGTAACATATCCTACAGAAAAGCATTAAAAACTGCTAGATCCGATTACTTTTCTTCTCTTTTAGAAGAAAACAAACATAACCCCAGGTATTTATTCAATACAGTGGCTAAATTAACGAAAAATAAAGCCTCAACAAGTGTTGACATTTCCCAACACCACAGCAGTAATGACTTTATGAACTACTTTACTTCTAAAATCGATACTATTAGAGATAAAATTGCAACCATTCAGCCGTCAGCTACAGTATCACATCAGACAGTGCACTATAGACCCCCTGAGGAACAGTTCCACTCATTCTCTACCATAGGAGAGGAAGAATTGTATAAACTTGTTAAATCATCTAAACCAACAACATGTATGTTAGACCCTATACCATCTAAGCTCCTGAAAGAGGTGCTTCCAGAAGTCATAGATCCTCTTCTGACTATTATTAATTCCTCATTGTCATTAGGACATGTCCCCAAAACCTTCAAACTGGCTGTTATTAAGCCTCTCATCAAAAAACCACAACTTGACCCCAAAGAACTAGTTAATTATAGACCAATCTCGAATCTCCCTTTTCTGTCCAAGATACTAGAAAAGGTGGTATCCACACAATTATATTCCTTCTTAGAGAAAAATGGTATATGTGAGGATTTCCAGTCAGGATTTAGACCGTATCATAGTACTGAGACTGCTCTCCTTAGAGTTACAAATGATCTGCTCTTATCATCTGATCGTGGGTGTATCTCTCTATTAGTTTTATTGAATCTTAGTGCTGCGTTTGACACAATTGACCACAACATTCTTTTGCATAGACTTGAACACTTTGTTGGCATCAGTGGAAGTGCATTAGCATGGTTTAAATCGTACTTTTATGACCGCCATCAGTTCGTAGCAGTGAATGAAGATGTATCCTATCGATCACAAGTGCAGTATGGAGTACCTCAAGGCTCAGTACTAGGGCCGCTACTCTTCACGCTTTATATGTTACCCTTGGGAGATATCATCAGGAAACATGGTGTTAGCTTTCACTGTTATGCTGATGATACTCAGCTCTATATTTCTTCGCAGCCCGGTGAAACACACCAATTTGAAAAACGAATGGATTGCATAGTCGATATAAAAAACTGGATGACGAGTAATTTCTTACTGCTAAATTCTGAAAAAACAGAGGTGTTAATTATAGGACCTAAAAACTCTGCTTGTAATAACCTAGAACACTGTCTAAGACTTGATGGTTGCTCTGTCAATTCTTCGTCATCAGTTAGGAACCTAGGTGTGCTATTTGATCGTAATCTTTCCTTAGAAAGCCACGTTTCTAGCATTTGTAAAACTGCATTTTTTCCATCTCAAAAATATATCTAAATTACGGCCTATGCTCTCAATGTCAAATGCAGAAATGTTAATCCATGCATTTATGACCTAAAGGTTAGATTATTGTAATGCTTTATTGGGTGGTTGTTCTGCACGCTTAGTAAACAAACTACAGCTAGTCCAAAATTCAGCAGCAAGAGTTCTTACTAGAACCAGGAAGTATGACCATATTAGCCCGGTCCTGTCAACACTGCACTGGCTCCCTATCAAGCATCGCATAGATTTTAAAATATTGCTTATTACTTATAAAGCCCTGAATGGTTTAGCACCTCAGTATTTGAATGAGCTCATTTTACATTAAAATCCTCTACGTCCGCTACGTTCTCAAAACTCAGGCAATTTGATAATACCTAGAATATCAAAATCAACTGCAGGCAGCAGATCCTTTTCCTATTTGGCGCCCAAACTCTGGAATAACCTACCTAACATTGTTCGGGAGGCAGACACACTCTTGCAGTTTAAATCTAGATTAAAGACCCATCTCTTTAACCTGGCATACACATAACATACTAAAATGCTTTTATTATCCAAATCCGTTAAAGGATTTTTAGGCTGCATTAATTAGGTAAACCGGAACCGGAAACACTTCCCATAACACCCTATGTACTTGCTACATCATTAGAAGAATGGCATCTACGCTAATATTTGTCTGTTTCTCTCTTGTTCCGAGGTCACCGTGGCCACCAGATCCAGTCTGTGTCCAGATCAGAGGGTCACTGCAGTCACCCGGATCCAGTACGTATCCAGACCAGATGCTGGATCAGCACCTAGAAAGGACCTCTACATCCCTGAAAGACAGCAGAGACCAGGACAACTAGAGCCCCAGATACAGATCCCCTGTAAAGACCTTGTCTCAGAGGAGCACCAGGACAAGACCACAGGAAACAGATGATTCTTCAGCACAATCTGACTTTGCTGCAGCCTGGAATTGAACTACTGGTTTCGTCTGGTCAGAGGAGAACTGGCCCCCAACTGAGCCTGGTTTCTCCGAAGGTTTTTTTTCTCCATTCTGTCACCGATGGAGTTTCGGTTCCTTGCCGCTGTCGCCTTTGGCTTGCTTAGTTGGGGACACTTCATCTACAGCGATATCGTTGACTTGATTGCAAATAAATGCACAGACACTATTTAACTGAACAGAGATGACATAACTGAATCCAATGATGAACTGCCTTTAACTATCATTTTTGCATTATTGACACTGTTTTCCTAATGAATGTTGTTCAGTTGCTTTGACGCAATGTATTTTGTTTAAAGCGCTATATAAATAAAGGTGACATTGACATCCTCTGCCCATCTTGACTTCTGAGAGACACTGCCACTCTGAGAGGCTCTTTTTATACCCAATCATGTTGCTAATTGACCTAATAAGTAGCAAATTGGTCCTCCAGCTGTTCCATATATATACATTTAACTTTTCAGGCCTCTCTTACTGCTACCTGTCCCAACTTTTTTGGAATCAAAAATCAAAATCTCGTGAAATCAAAATGAGCCAATATTTGGCATGAAATTTCAAAATGTCTCACTTTCAACATTTGATGTTATCTTTATTCTGTTGTGAATAAAATATACGTTTATGAGATTTGTAAATTATTCCATTCCTTTATTACTCACAATTTGTACAGTGTCCCAACTTTTTTGGAACCAGGTTTGTATATATGTGTGTGTGTCTCACATAAAGTTTCTTAGCACCACTCACATTGGATATATGCAGTGTGATACAAGAGTTGCAAAAAAAACCTTAAATTACAAAAACGTTTTTATTATCTAAGAATGCATAAACAATTTTCTCTGGTGCCCCTTAGATGACATGGTGGGGTCACTTTTTTTTGTCGTGGTGACAACTCATGGGACTGTCATATTATGTCGTGGCCACAAGATAATTTTGTCAAGGTAATGACATTCTTATGTTCTGGATGCTATGTTGAGGGAACTACATCAATTTCTCTTAAATTCTCATGAGTTTAATGCATAAACAAACTGTAACCAAAGCAACCCAGGATTATCAAAAACAGATAAAACATTTTTATTAACATTAAACATTTTATTTAATATTTGTATATTATTACTCCATTAACTTATTAGGGCTATATTTTTATATTTATTGTTGTTTATGCTTATTTTCCCTTTTAATTTGTGCATCACTTTACCTAGTTAATGTTTGTATAATTATGCTAGCATTTGATAGCCTACCATGTATTTTTCAAATAAATGCCTTACAATAAAGTTTTGACTTTATGATTGTATTTATGCCTATGTGTGATGGTAAATGAGCATGTTGTGTTTTCATTTACAAATGAAACTACATGAATTATTAAGTCCTTAACGAAACACTAGCTGAAATAAAATACATCACATTTAAACTACATTCCAGTAAAGATTCCAGTCAGCATAATCAAAGCTTGATTGTTATGTCGAGCATTTACAGTAGGCTAATATTTACAAATGTATTCAGACCGTTAAGAGATCGAAATGAAGGGAAAAATGTATATAAACGAATATAAAAATATAACCAATAATAATAAACAAATTATAACAAATACTACGGGGAAAGGACTATCAGTTAATGGACTTACAAGCCCGTAGGATGAATAAAAATGTTTTCTTGTAGGCCTATTTTATATTATGCACTTTATGTAACATTTATTCATGATGAACTTTTGAATGCTGACTATCGCACATAATAAAGTCTGGAAACCAAGGTCTATGGTTAATATAATAACTTAATGATAAAATAACCGAACATGTCATCTTATGGGCACCGTAGAATGACAACATAAACATTCAATAATAATTTTTAAAAATAAAAAAAAATATCTTTTATGCATTTAATCAGTGTCTTGGATGCTGATCTTCAGTGACCCAATTCAACTAAAATGACTTTCGATAGACATTTCTGTTTATTTTATTTACTTATTTTTTAACTGCTGAGTGCTGAACGTTCTTCTCCTGCGGCCAGTTCTTCAGTCAGTCCAGAATGGCATCTGAAAGGTTTGTTTGAGCTGCGTTTTCTACTGTACAGACATGAATATACACTTTAGCCTGAGGCTTATTCATTTTACTTTTGATGTGAAAGGTCTTTTACATTTGCCAAAAATTTAGCTTTTTACATTAAAAACAAAAAAGCAAGCAGAGTCCAGATGAAATAACGAAAAAAAAAAGTAATACAAAAGTGATGTAACAAATTACTTTCCATAAAAAGTAATCAAGTAACACAATTAGTTGCTTTTTAGAGCGTAATGCAAAATTGTAATGCATTACTTTCAAAAGTACCTTCTTACTTGCAATCTTTAATTTCCAATTTCATTTATTTCCGGTCTGTCCAACATTATCACTGCTTTGAAGTGTTTGTGTGACTGACCTGGCTGTGTCCCCACAGAGATTATCATGCATGCCTCGATAGCCATTTGCTTTCTCCACCACTCCATGCAGCAGAAGAACAGTTGTGACCAGACACTGATCCCTTCTGATGCAGTGCTGAGTTAGTAGATATCTAAAGCATGTCTCTGGTTACGCAGCCAGACAGGGTAAGGTTTGACGGATCAGACAATTCTGGCAATTCCATGACATTAAAATAATCACATTTTCAGCCTGAAATTTTTAGATACATTAAATGTTCTGTAATTGTTTTTTTTTTTCTTTTTTCTTTCTTTCTTTATAATTTCATGATTGGTTAAAACCAAAGTATCTCACAAAAAAAAAAAAAGTAGAAAAAAAATCTTCAGTGGCCTGCTGCCAAGAGCATTGAATAACTAACCCTGAACCAGTGAATAATTTAAAAAAATTATTTTGCTTTTCAAAACAGAAAAAAACAGTCCACTGTCAGTCATTCCTTAGTGCAAAGTTTCAGTAGTGTGCAAATGAGAAAGTGCTTCCTATAGATATTATGAGCAATTTCAAAATAAACAGACATATTGCCTGAGGTGTGTTTGGCCAATTTCTTTCTCATTTTCTGTTTCTAGTGCTACAAAATAAAACATTCAAGTCGGAACTGTAATGCAGCAATTCAAATACTTCTGTATGATGCTTTCATGACATTATGAAAAAAAAAAAACCTTGTTTACACTGCTTGCTTGTAGAACAACCCAAAAACCATGAAGCATGTTGGCAGATGCACTTACCAATAAACGGTAACAATTATCCATTGCACTATTTTTGCGAAAGCTTTAAAACATGCTTTTTGACTGCATGTCTATAAATAAACAAAATCCTGCAAGCTGTCTGTTCCTCAAACAAGTTCATACAACCATGGCTTCAAGACTAGATTGCTGTAATACATAACCAGCAGGATATCCAACAATATCCATAAACAAGCTTCAGTTGGTTTAAAAAGCAGCACATAGTGGTCCACACACTCCAATCTTATTAACACAATTTTATATGTTGGCTACCCATACGATTCCACATCAGTTACAAAATACTGCTACTCTTTCTAAAAAACCCTAAATGGTGCAGATTAACTGCGATCATGCTAGTCACTCATTAAGGCCGGAAAACTCAATTTTATAAAATTACACTTTCTTTGATACAATATTAGAGGTGTTTTCCATATTTTTTGGTGGATAAGTGTAATAGGAACTCCGTCTGATGACACTAGAGACACAAGATGAAAATGCAATCCTGCTAAATAGTACCCAGATAATATCAAGGTATGAAAAGCATGTTTATGGCAGGGCAAAGGGGTCATGGTGTATGTATTGTGCTACTAATAACCTCAATGAAACAAAATAGACTTTTATTGTGCCACGTATTGAAATCTACTATATAAAGCCAAAAATTCGAAATGTAGTTTGTGAAGTTATCTTTAGATACAGGTTTTAAAACAACTTAGTCACTTGATAAAGGGTAAATAAAGGCAAAAAAAAAAACATGATCAGTAATACTGATTTGTACCGTACGGAATGGACCTGTGGAATGTTGTCCAACCTTGTTATTAACATAATAAAACAAAAATAAACAGGCACTGAAAAATGAGTGTAAGAAAAGTAGTAGAATATTACCATAGGAATAAAATGAAGGTATATGGCGAGCTCCTCTGATAATTTTCTCAAGCCAACATGAGACAGAGCGACACTCTTTTAACTACATCAAATCCCTACAAGTGTTACAAACAAAAACCACTTCTGTGAAACCAAGTAGGGCTGCAATGATAAATCGATGCATAATCGATTCGTTGATCGATTCTGAGATCTTCCGAATGCATCGCGATTCACTCTGGAATTGATTCTGATCTTGAATTTTAACAGTAGATGGCACTCTACTCTTGGTTTTATCTGCAAGAGGAGTGCTGAAGAGCAATTGTGCGTTCGGCTGAGCCATGCAATTTCACCTCGGCTCAGAATGCTTTTATGAAGAGAGATTCATGTAAAAAGCCCACTGAGAACAGCATTGTAATTCGCTTCAACCTTCTCAAATTTATCAATTATTTTTTTAGGTGTTTGGATTTAGAAAAGAGCAGAGTACGGCTGTTTCTAAAGCATCTGCTGTTCAAGGCCAATCTCAGAATTTACTCAAAGAATCGCGATGCATTGGGAAAATCTCAGAATCAGTGCAGAATCGATTTCTCGATTCACAATACATTGATTTACTTTCCCAGCCCTAATATCATGTAGGGTTGCAAAAAGGTGGAAATTTTCCAGCACACTTTGGAAACATTCCAGAAATTCTGAAAACTTTATAGGATTTTTTTTGGAATCTTCCATAGATTTTTAGAAAGTTTCTGGAAATGTACCACCCTTTGCAACCCTAATACCAAGTCCACCTGCTTTGGAATGACCTGGTGAAGTTTGAGGAGTGTTCACATGGGCAGATCAACACTGTTATGGCGGGTTTTCCTGGAGGTACCGTCGTAACGGGGCAGTGCTTTCTGTAGGCTGGACATGGCAGCTGTGCGCTCCACGTCGATGACTGCGTACAGCTCTGTCCTGCGTGTGGGCGTCTGGGGAAGCGGTGAAGTGGGCGTCTTTGGGGTCTGAGGGTTGCTGGAGTTCTCGGTCTCAGTCTCCACCTCGATGTAGTTCAATCTGTGAGACTCCAAACAGGGGCGGCGGAAGTCAAAGTTGAAGAAGGTCGGCGCGGAGCGATCCCGCCAGCGGGCCGACTCCAGCTTGTTAGCGCTGAGGGGGGCGGTCACGTTCTCGGTGTTGATGTAGTAGTGAGTGGGGTCGGGGCTGTGCTGCCGATGGTAGTGGAAACCGTTTACAGCCTCTTCCCTGTACTCATCTTCAGAGCTGCCCTTGGGGTGCTCCCTCAGAGGCGGCAGGGCGGGGAGGTTCTCATAGTCCAGCAGGGCCGTCCTCCGCTGGGCCGAGTTGTTGACGTTGGTGTCGGGAGTGAGAGGACTGCGGCGGCGAGAGACAGTGAAGTTCTCCGGAGCGCCGGGAGAGGTTTCCTCGGATCTAGCGCTGTCGCTCGCATCTGCGCTGCTCGTGTGGGACACCACACTCCCATTTGAGTTCTGGGCCGAGCTGCTCCTGACACACTGCTCTCCTGACACACTGGCCTCTCTCTGCCTCTGTCTCTGCACTGGAGTTGGGTCCAACACAAAGCGAGCACCTTCAGGCTCCAGCTGCACTCGAGGGCCAGGATCAGGGGCCTCTTGAGGAACGGCTTCCTCTCCATCAGATAAAGAGACATTCAATTCTGCAGGAACTTCTAAAAAACTTGGGCTGTGCTGCTCCAGCAGACCTGTAGTGTTCACATATGTGTGCCCCTGAGGAGACATAAGACATGCTTTGAATGAATCAATGAATGAATGAAGCATTAATATAGTGCTTTATTGTGTATTGTTGTACACCCAAATTGCTTTACAATCATGTGTGGGGGGGGGGGGGGGGGTTTCTCCTAAACCCCCATCAGTGTGTAGCATTCACTTGGATGACTATTACATTTAAATGCTGATATAACACGTTACCTTGGAGCACAAAACCAGTCTTAGGTCGCTGGGGTATATTTGTAGCAATAGCCAATGATACATCGTATGGGTCAAAATTATAGATTTTTCTTTTATAAAAAAAAAATCATTAGGATATTAAGATTTTGTAAATTCCCTACTGTAAATATATAAATAAATATAAATATCTGTAAATATAAATATAAAAACTTAAGTTTTAATTAATAATATGCATTGTTAAGGACTTAATTTGGTCAACTTTAAAGGTGATTTTATCAATATTTTTTTTTGCACCCTCAGATTCTAGATTTTCAAATAGCTGTATATTAGCCAAATATTATCCTATCCTAACAAACTATACATCAATGGAAATATTATTTATTCAGCTTTCAGAGCATTAAAAAGCATTATGAACCAGGGTAACATATAGTGCTAATGATTAGACAACACTGACAATAAAACATTGTCACCAAATATTTTGTCGTCAATAGAGGTCTACCGATGTATCGGTTTTGCCGATTAATTGGCACGATAGTTGATTGCTGGAACAACTGGTTATCTGCAAAAATCCATGCCGATAGTTATAGATGCTATTTGTTTAGACACATGACGCTGCACACTGAACGGAGTGAGAAACTTCAGGCCAGGATTTAAATGCAGCTGACAGAAAATCCTGCCGTGACTCAGAGTGCCATTCACATAGTTTTCCATTAAATTTGATTATAATCTCCCCGATTCGTTGTTAATGTACATAATGAATTGTATATTGAGCATTTTCATCTAAACGTTTGTCTTTCTGTGGCTTTAGTAAAGACTGTATGCTTCAGTTATATTGCTATAATATAGATTCATCTCCGTTTGCTCCGTTTTTTAAACACTGAACTTCAAACTTATCTATGCCTCATTGTTCATTCTTGAAGTAAACTTGTATCCATTGGTGAATAAATAAACTGTTTTAGACCGCTGCTTGAGTTGAACGCGACGTGTCCGGAGTGTGTGTGATACCGGTGGGTTTTCCTAGACTCAGCGCTGCTCTTTTATTTTGATTAGATAATAAAGTATTCAAGAATAGAAGTGGTTAAAGTGTGAGAGTATAAATTGTGCTGATATTATTGTAGGGCCCTATGATTTCTGGATTTGCGGAAAACGTGGACGGAATTGTGGAATCCATTCATAAAAACGGAATTCACAGTTTAACGTGGAATGTCACAGAATTTTGTCAAAATGCCAAATTTTGAATGAATTAAAAGTAGGTCATTACACTTTAATCAAATCACAATATGGACTGGTATATGTAATTATTAAGCCGCAAAAGTGGATTTAAATATGTATCCTACATGTTCTGTGTGACTCTGTTAATGAATGGCACAGACATAGGGTTTCATCTACTAGCGTTACACATACTGAAGCGCGTGTGACGCTTGCGGTGATTTCAGCTTCTACCTAAATGAGGACGTAAACGCATGAACATCTCCAGAACTGCTCTGAGAGTCACTTCATAAGCATCTGACTGTTTGATTTGTATGTGATATGATGCAAGTTTTACTCACAGTACTGTAAAGGTTTTTTTAAATAAAGTAGTATTTTTGTTTTTGCTCAATATCCATTTTAAAAACTATCAGTTAATTAATCGTTATCGGCCAGTGTGGTCCAACCTAGCTATCGGTATTGGCAAAATCCACTATCGGTCGACCTCTAGTCATCAAATAATCATTTGATTTTATATGATCTAATACAAGAGCCTGAATTAATGCGGTTTGACCAGTGTGGCGCTGTAGTGCAAGACTTTAATTCAGCTCTCCTGGATGCAATCCAAGAACAAAAGACGTTTGGATGAATATGAAAATACATGCTGCGGACTTTTCTCTCAATAATGAAATAAACAAAAAAACTGACAGGGGTGAGAATGCAGCAGTTAAGATTGCATCTGATTACAGTGATGTGGATGTTTGCATGAGCTCTGCATTTCAGCACCTCAGTAAAGTCCAGTCACTTCAATTTTATTTATAAAATACTTTTTGCAACAGATATCCTCAAATCAAGCAACATTACAGTATTAAACATGAAAAACCAAAGTCACTGTCGCTATCAGTTAGAATTGCAACTTGATTTTCTGTTAAAGAGCAGCTCTCCATTGTGAAGCTAGCTAATGACAAATAATTTTTATTAGTGGGAAAAACAGTATTAAGTGATAGTTTGGTTTGCAGAAATCAAACTTGATCTAGCTCAGGACGGTTTTGTTTATCATAACCCAATTAGGTATTTTAAGAGAGATTATGTTGTGAATAAAAAAGTTTATCCAAAAATAAAAGGTCTCATCACATACCTTTATTTGCTTTCTTATCCATATGACTTATGAGATGTTATGCAGAATGGTGTCAGTTACTTTTTCATACAGCTAATTAAATGGGGAATGGGAGCGTTTCTTTGTCATCTCATTTTGTGTGTCAAATATATTTATTTGTATAAAAGAATTGTATAATAATTGTAATTACATAATATGATTTTCAAAAGCTGAACTGATTACCTTTATTTAGGATATGTATAACTCAGTATTTTAACTAATTGCAAAAGCTGAATAATCAGTCAAAGTTTACTGAATAATAAGTGAAATAATCGTGAATTAATCGTTCTAATAATAGTTACATTAATCGATTATCAAAATGATAGATTGTTTCAGACTTTTTAAGGAATGCTCCCATATAGAATTTCAGGAACAATAATGATAACCATCAGCTTGTGGCTGGCTTTCACATTACCAGTAATGATGAACAGAAAACAGTTCACATGAAAATCATGCAAATCATGCTAGAGTACAGCGATTACACTGCAACTGTGAGATAGATTCATGTGAATGATGACGAGATGAATGGAATCGCGCCAGGATTCAGGACTTGAATCTGAAACCAGACCAATGCTGAGTGAGGTGCTTGAGAACATTTGTACTCGGACTGCAGAAATCTGTGAACACAACCTAAAACACCATTATTATGAATGGGGTTTGAGACTGATTACATTTCCACTTACCCTCACAGCCTCTTCCGCAACTAGGAGCGGGTGCGTGGACTCCTCGCCCAGTGATGGGAGGCACGTGCTCCCGACTGACGGATGCCGACTAGAGGGGTGAGAGGACGCATCCCCTAATGAGGGATACCTTAAGCTGCCATTTGGTAAGGTAGGGAGGATGTTTCCAGGAGCTGAAGCAACAAAAACAAACAAACAAAAACGACTCTCAAAACTGTTCTATAATGATTATGGATTTAAATCACCATAAATGAAAATTCAAGCAAAAAAATTAAATACCATGGTACACTTCACAATAAATTTTATTTTTTGGCATGTTGCTGTAATAACTAGAATTGTATTTTTTTTATATAAATTGATGCTGAAGTCTGAATGAAGAGCAGACGTACTGGTTGGTGTGTGAGGTGTGAGGGGAAGCTCTGGTTCAGTTTGTGCGAGGGTGGGCTCAAACACCGGCTCCTCTACTACGCTGATGCTGTTATTATGCATGATGTCCTGCAGCATGTTGAAGATCTCCTCAGCACGTGAACACTTGAAGGCAAATATCCCTGTAAAACGTCAATACAAATGGTTAAAGAAACACTTGCTGCCCTGCTCTAATAGATGAAATGACCAAAAGGGGACACTCTTGCAAATGGTGGCAAATAATAGTAAAAACAAATAACTATAATACAAAATTCTAGTTAATAGGGCTGGACGATTAATCGAAAATAAGTCAAAACCAAAACTCAGACCCTCTAAATCAACAATTTTCCCAAGTTGCAATTCCATAAAAGTATTAGAAGATGCAAGTGCATTTAACCGCAGCCGCGAGCTTCAGGACAAACAAACACAAAGCGCACATGACACATATTTTGTGCAATGAAGGCAGCCGCATTTGTCTAGAGCACACACACGTGCCATATGATGGAAAAAGCCAAGCTCAGATTTAAAAATAGATTTAATACTCGCATGACAAGAGCAAATAACCATAAACAGTCTGTTTCCTTCAATTTTTTTTTAAATCACAAAAGATAATAAATGCACTCTTTCATTAAAAAAAAATCCCACCTTTAATAGTTGAGTATATTTACAATACAAACTTTTAATAAACTATAAAGAAAAAATAATAATTCATTAATCGTAAATGAGGTAAAATGTTCAATTGATCAAAATTTTTATTTTAGGTCATATCGTCCAGCCCTACTAGTTAATACACCTAATGATGGACAAACAAACAAACACACACACACAACACAAAACATGTAGCATAATTTGGATTCTTATCAGGGAAGCAAACATTTGCTTCTCCTGCAAGGGGCTGCAGTGTTGAAGCTAATTGTTTGGAGGACATCAAGCCGGACTTACCTGATCAAGCATGCAAACTCTCTTGAGCTCATCCTTTTGAAAGCATGGGTTTAAATGTTAACAGTTGTACATTAATAACTATTCAAAGAGCTGGTGATCAAACCTTGTTTGGGAAGACTTCAAATTGCTGTAAATGTCTGTACCCAATTATTCCCAAGTCTCACAAAATGATTTCTTTTTCATTAATTCATTTCTTATAAACTCATAATTATGTAAACTACAAGTAAAAAGTTTTTGAATGGTAAGATTTTGAATGTTTTGCTCACCAAGCCTGCATTTATTTTATCCAAAATACAGTAAAAGCAGTAATATTGTGAAATATTTTATATTCTTTGATTTGACTGGTAGTGTACAGGTGCATCTCTTGGAAAAGTTCATTTATTTCAGTAATTCAACTCAAATTGTGAAACTCGTGTATTAAATAAATTCAGTGCACACAGACTGAAGTAGTTCAAGCCTTTGGTTCTTTTAATTGTGATGATTTTGGCTCACATTTAACAAAAACCCACCAATTCACTCTCTCAACCAATAAGAATACTTTGTAAGACCATTAAAAAAAACATTTTTAGTGAATTGTTGGCCTTCTGGAGAGTATGTTTATTTACTCAATGCTTGGTAGGGGCTCCTTTTGCTTTAATTACTGCCTCAATTCAGCGTGGCATGGAGGTGATCAGTTTGTGGCACTGCTGAGGTGGTCTGGAAGTCCAGGTTTCTTTGACAGTGGCCTTCAGCTCATCTGCATTGTTTGGTCTCTTGTTTCTCATCTTCCTCTTGACAATAACCCATAGGTTCCCCTAGGGTTCAGATCTGGTGAGTTTGTTGGCCAGTCAAGCACACCAACACCATGGTCATTTAAACAACTTTTGGTGCTTTTGGCAGTGTGGGCAGGCGCCAAATCAGCATCTTCAAAAAGCTGGTCAGCAGAAGAAAGCATGAAGTGCTCCAAAATGTTTGGTAAACGGGTGCAGTGACTTTCTTTTTTTTCTGGTTTTCAAAAAACACAATGGACCGACACCAGCAGATGACATTACACCCTAAATCATCACAGACTGTGGAAACTTAACACTGGACTTCAAGCAACTTGAGATTCTCCACCCTTCCTCCAGACTCGAGGACCTTGGTTTCCAAATGAAATACAAAACACCACTGGGCAACAGTCCAGTTCTTCTTCTCCTTAGCCCAGGTAAGACGCCTCTGATATTGCCTGTGTCTCAGGAGTGGCTTAACAAGAGGAATAAGAAAACTGTAGCCAAATTCCTTGACACGTCTGTGTGTTGTGGCTCTTGATGCCTTGACCCCAGCCTCAGTCCATTTCTTGTGAAGTTCACTCAAATTCTTGAATCATTTTGCTTTACAATCCTCATAAGGTTGTGATTCTCTCGGTTGTTTGTGCATCTTTTTCTTCCACATTTTCCTTCCACTCAATTTTCTGTTAACATGCTTGGATACAGCACTCTGTGAACAGCCAGCTTCTTTGTCAATGAATGTTTGTGGCTTACCCTCCTTGTGAAGGGTGTCAATTGCCGTGTTTCCACCCAAATTACCCACAACATTATTACCAGGAACTTTTTTTCCCAGGAACTTTTTGCCCCCAGACCTGTTGCTTCCTGCGTTTCCACCATAGACTGGTGAGGTAGGTCTGCGCGTTTCTCAATACAAAGTATGCTGATTTTTGATGTGCATTCGACTCGGGAGTGTGATGTCCGCGACGACGCAAATCTGGTAACGTAAATCTGCAAACAGCAGCATACTTGATAACTTCAGTCAGCTCGCTTTGGCAACTGCAATTATCCTCTCTGTATATTTACATTAAAACGAAATAGGATATCAAATACCACTGCCTCCTTTCATTTTGATTTAAACATAATAACAGCTGCAGAAATGTACTTAGTTCAGGGATGTGTATATATACAGCTATTACAATGAAACAAAATATAAGATAAATTTGCCTTTTTATTTTCATTTTAACATATAGATAAACTGAATACAGACCAAAGATAACCTGATAGATTTACCCAAAACTAATTATATTTTATGTTTAACCACTAAAGAGACATCAGAGCCAGCATCACATATCAGAAGGTCTAGCCGAGGTGAGACTGCTCTCGGCGGATACATGAGGGCTGAGCTCTCGCTGATCGCGTGGAGCTCATCGTCTCAGAGATCGTCGAAAAACATTTTTAAATAGGCGCTGTCTTTTACAAAGTTCCGGAACTTTGAAAAAGTACCACCTCGCCAGCAGGGACTTTCTGAGAGGCATTTTTTTACACGGAACTTTATTTAGTTCCTGGTTCCTGCAGTGGAAACACACCGAGTACCAGCCCAAAGTCCCTAGTTCCTGGGTAAAGTTCCTGCGGTGGAAATGCGGCTTATGATTGTCTTCTGTACAACTGTCAGATCAGCAGTCTTCCCCATGATTGTGTAGCCTTGTGAACCAAACTGAGAGACCATTTTGAAGGCTCAGGAAACCTTTGCAGGTGTTATGAGTTGATTAGCTGATTGGTGTGTCACCATATTCTGATTTGTTGAACTGGTGGGTTTTTGTTAAATGTGAGCCAAAATCATCACAATTAAAAGAACCAAAGACTTAAACTACTTCAGTCTGTGTGCATTGTATTTAATACACAAGTTTCACAATTTTAGTTGAATTACTGAAATTAATTAACTTTTCTACGACATACTAATTTATTGAGATGCACCTGTATAATCAAGTATGATCTGCAAGAGTGTAAGGCAGGGTTCCTCAAATCTTGCCCTGGATGGCCAATCTGCAGAGTTTAGCCACAACCCTGATCAAACTTGCCTACCTGTGATTTTCTAATGATCCTGAAGACACTGATTAGCATGCTCAGGTGTGTTTGATTAGGGTTAGAGCTAAACTCTGCAGGAGAGTGGATCTCTTTGGCCAGATTTGAGGATCCCTGGTGTAAAGGATGGAGACTTCAACTTTACCTTGACCTGTCTGGCAGCGACGGCCACTCTCAAATGAGAAGAGATTTGAATCATAGCCATAACGGCGCAAGCACAGGTAAGGCCACTTGACAGCATCACATTTGCGTGTGCGCAGGACCAGCTCGTCCTCCGTCAGCTCCATGATACCTGCTCCCAGCTCATTTCCGTCATCATCCACATTCACCACCTGAACACATCAAACCAATCCAAACCTGACTCCATACGATCCTAATGAGCTCAACCCACCACAAACAAGATCATCACAATCTAACACATGCATGCTGATTTTTAAATTATTCATTCGCTTTTTAATGCCATGCCAGCATCAGGGCTATTTTTATGGTGATCTCTGAATATATTATACAAGGTATACAATTAACAAAAGGTTATAAAAGACATTTCAATTGTACACCAGACAAAAATTTTCAAATACATTCTGGTGAAACTTTTGTAAATAAATCAGTTACCAACCAATCCAATAAAATATGTTTCACAGTCATTTTAATTTGGCAATAAGACATGATGGTGGTTTTTCATCTTTTAATAAATATCCATGTGCTAATTTTTTATGACCTAAAAGACACTTTGTAAAAACAAGTTGGTCGAACCAAGATTAAACAATTAGTCAAACAAATAATTTCTTACACTCCTACTTGTATCATATAACTTATTTTCATAACATTTATCCCATTCCATCTGCCACATGTCATAAACTCTTTTATTAATCACAGGTTTCATGCATGCTGAAACATACTGACCTTAAATTTACTCTGATGATTGTCAGGGATTGATTCTTTATCCGGACAGCTAAAACAGCTTCCCATGGCTTCTTCAGACCATTTGATACCTAGAACACAAAGACCAAATTTAACACTGTACAGTTGGCATGAAGCAGAATTCAAATTCTGACAGTAAACAGGAAACCAGGTACTTTTAATTTGTTCTTCAAGTCCCTGTGGATTGGCTCAATGAGTGCAGCTTTACTCTCAGTGCTGATGCACTTTTTTATTTTTTTTAATAGCCAAGAGCAGGGGAGTGCATTATTTACATCCCAGTAAGCATCTGACAACACAGTCTCAATTTTAATTTTAGAAATATTACGTTGTTTTAGATGGTTTTACCACATTCTGTTCTAGCCATGCCATACATGAAAAGGGTCTTTATGTACTCTCTTCTAATTTCCTTTTTTTCACACATTTCCATCAGACATTGGCATCAAAGAGGTCACTGTACTGTAAAGAGGTATGTTTATTAAAAGATACTGCAGCCACAACTAGGAATGCATCAGTAATGAATACTGAGGGTAATCATATCATATACAATTGACTATCAGTAATTTGATCCAATGTTTTTAAGTGTCTCGTTTCATAGTAAAAGCTTCTCCACATGAACTCCAACTCTTCAAGAGCTGTAGGTTTGGGTTGATTACAACCCACATTTAAAAATGCAAAACACACTCCATCCTCTTCTGCCAAATTTATAATGTGAATTCTTTATAATCTATATTTGTAAACAAAAGAGAAGCAATCTCCCTGTGGTTTTCTGCCAAAATAGAAGCTTAATGGTTTAATGTTTTAAAGCAAGAGAAATAAAAAAAATGTGAAAAAGTAAAACGAAATTAAAAAAAAAACAAATATTTTTAAATAAATACCCTGTAAAATAAACTAATTATTAATACTACTATGCCTCTTTAAAAAGTAGTAGATGTAACAACCTGTGCCCATATTCACAAAACATCAAGTCGTACTCGGTTACTGACGTAACCTCGGTTCTCTCTAGAAGAGGGAACGAGTACTGCGTCTTAGCTAAGACGCTACGGGAAAAGTCTCTTTTCACGAAATACTGAAGCAAAAAACTATCCTTAATTTTGAATTATTGTAAAGCGCATTTGCAGCAGCACACAGCCATAGGCGAGACGGCTCGCTCGCTCATTGGCTGCTCTGTGGCAACTGCACAGCCTATCGAGCGCAGGCTGATGCAACATCAGACCAATAAGGACGCTTCGCGCCCTTCATGCCACTTCCCGCTGAAACGGGTGTGGCCCAACCCTATAAAAGGAGCTCGAAAAGGCTGACTCACCTGATTTATTTCATCGCCGAAGCGAACCAGAGTGAATCGTACGCACGGCAGAGAACGCAGTACTCGTTCCCTCTTCTAGAGAAAACCGAGGTTACGTTAGTAACCGAGTACGTTCTCTTACGAGAGCTCTCTCGTACTGCGTCTTAGCTAAGACGCTACGGGAACCCCATGTAAAACGCCGTGCGTGCAGAGATCACACACCAATAAACCTGAAGCAACGCCCAGGATTTACAGTGCACAGTCACCCGAGGGACTCACAGAGAGTCCAGGACAGGAGGGGGGAAAAACCTCCGTCCCATATCTAGCAGCACCCGTAGATGCGGCAATATGACATCACACAGCCGAGGCAAGGCCTGACCAATGTGGCAATGCGGGTCTAACGCAATACTGCCCATATAACAGTCGGCAGCGCATAACGCTCACGAACTCAGAATTCCCATCAGGGCCCTGATTCGACTATACCGACAGCAACCTTCCTTGCAAGGCGGGAACCTCCAGGTTATAGAACCTGATAAATGTAGACGGCGAGGCCCAACCTGCCGCCATACATATATCCTGCAAGGAGATCCCAGTAGACCACACCCACGACGAGGCGACGCCCCTTGTGGAGTGTGCTCTGACGCCCAGTGGGCACTGAAGGCCCCTGAAAGCATAAGCTAACGCTATGGCGTCAATTATCCATCTGGATATAGTCTGTCTCGAAACAGCCATTCCCTTGGAACGTCCACCGAACGAGACAAACAGCTGCTCAGTCTGTCGAAAGACAGCGGAGCGAGACACATAAGCTCTTAAAACCCTAAGAAGGCAAAGAAGACTCGAGTCTCCATCCTCTCCTGATACCGACAGGGCAGACAGGGCAATAACCTGAGCCCGAAACGGCGTGTTGAGGGACTTCGGCACATAACCGTGCCTAGGCTTGAGTATGACCCTTGAGTCATTAGGCCCAAACTCCAAGCACGACTGGCTCACCCACACGCTTCACTGAAGCGAGAGCCAACAAGAATACTGTCTTGAACGACAGATGCTGGAGGCTAATTGATTGGATAGACTCAAAAGGGGGACCCTTCATGGCCTCCAAAACTGCCGCGAGGTCCCACATAGGGACTGACGGAGGTCTGGGAGGATTCAGCCTCCTAGCTCCTCTAAGGAAGCGGATGACCAAATCGTTCCTTCCTATTGACTGACCGAGCGCTGTTTCAGAAAACGCTGCGATGGCCGCCACATAAACTTTGAGCATGGATGGGGCTCTGCCCTTATCCAACAGCTCCTGTAGGAAGGAGAGAACCTCCGTCACCTCACAACTAAGGGGTGAACATCCCCGAGCTGTGCACCAGCTGGAGAACACCGACCACTTCAAGGCATACAGCCGTCGTGTCGACGGAGCTCTAGCCCGAGTGATGGTATTTAGCACTCCCACTGAGAGATCAGCGGGTAACCGTTGAGCGCCCACACACATGGAGGGACCACAACTCCGGTTCAGGGTACCAAATCGAGCCCCTGGCCTGCGAGAGGAGGTCCCTCCTCAACGGCACTGGCCACGGGGCGATGTCTGCTAACTGCATCAATCTGGGAACCATGTTTGGTTCTTCCAAAAAGGTGCTACAAGCAGTATTGAACATCTCGTTTCTCTCACCCGTTCTATCACCTGCGGAAGGAGGGAGACGGGAGGGAAAGCATAAAGCGGGCAGCACGGCCATCTCCGTGACAGCGCGCTTTCGTTCATGGAAAGAACGCGGGGCAGTGAGCGTTTTCGTGGGACGCGAAGAGGTCCACTTCCGCCCTGCCAAATCTCTCCCACAACATCCGGACTGTTTGCGGGTGTAGAGACCATTCGCCTGTGGGAATGTTGTCTCTGGACAGCCTGTCTGGACCCAGATTCTGTAGCCCAGGCACATGAACTGCCCTCAGCGAGCGCAAGTTGCGCTGAGCCCAAAACAGGAGGCGTACTGCCAGCCTGTACAGGTTTCGGGACCCGAGACCACCCTGGCGATTTATGTAGGACACCACAGACATGTTGTCCGAACGGACTAAGACGTGGCGGCCCTTGATTCGGGGACAAAAGCACGTCAGCGCGTTTTCCACTGCCAGCATTTCCAGACAGTTGATATGATGGAGCTTTTCCCGTTCTGCCCTCGAGCAGCGCTTCCCATCCCGAAGTGGAGGCGTCCGACGACACCATCTTCACTTTCGAGGAAGTCCCCAGGCTTACACCTGATTGGTACCAGTCGTTCGCCGTCCAGGGTTTCAGGGCTGTAACGCAGCTCTGATTGACCCTTAGACGCAGCCGACCAGATACCCGTGCTCTCAGCCAGAACTGCAGGGGGCGCATGCGGAGCAGGCCCAACCGAAGAACTGGAGATGCTGAGGCCATGAGACCCAGCATCTTCTGAAATTCTCTGAGCGAAACGGTCGCTCCGCAGCAGAGAGAATTCGCTGCGCGCTGAATGCCCAAGGCGCGCTGTGGTGACAGCCGCGCCGTCATGGAACGTGAATCCAGAGCTATACCCAAAAATAGTCTCGTATGACTGGGGTTCAGCGAACTCTTCGTCCATTTAACACTGAGACCGAGTTTCTCGAGGTGATCGAGTAAAATGGCCCCGTGTTCCACAAACTCCGCTCGTGTTTAAGCCAGAATCAGCCAGTCGTCCAAATAGTTCAGCACTCGCATTCCTCGTAAACGTACGAGGAGCCACGGACCAGCCAAACGGCAGGACTGTAAACTGGTATGCCTGGCCCTCGAAGGCGAATCTCAAGTATCGCCTGTGACGTGACACTATCTGTATTTGAAAATACGCGTCCTTCAGATCTATTGACATGAACCAGTCTCCTCTGCGAATATGCGCGAGGAGTTTCCTGGTTGTAAGCATTTTGACACTGCTTTTCGCCAATGCTTGCTCTGCTGTCTTAGATCCAGTATGGGTCTGAGACCCCCGTCTTTCTAGGGCACTAGAAAGTATCTGCTGTACAGCCCCCCCCCCCCTCGCTTTGAGCTTGAGATACAGGCTCCACAGCCCCTCTGCTCAACAGTTTTAATATTTCGGCTCGAAGTAGGTGTGCTACTTCTGTTTTGACCATAGTTTCGACGTGCGCTAAAAAGCGCGGAGGGCGTCGAAAAACTGTAGCGAGTAGCCTCCCTTTATAATGTCTAACACCCAATCTGAAACCTCTGGAAGCGCTGACCATGCGTCTGCATGAATGGCTAGGGGTTGGATGCGAAGCGCGCTCTGTTGGCTGGGCAACGGCAGCGCTTCGATGTGCTCTAACATGGGCGTTAAGCCTGTGACATTTGAGGCGGGGAGTGCGCTGATCACAGCGGGCACATCGCTCGTCCTCGACCCCCCCACGATGCTTAACCGAGTGAGGGAGGGCTGAGCGGGTCCCGTGGGACTCGTGCTGTCTGTGAGTAATTGTGGGCTGTAAGCGTGCACATTTACTGCTTTAGACTCGCTGTCTGCCTGGGCAGAACAAACGTCCACAGGTTTCATTTTTACAGAAACCACATGACGCGTGTGACATAGTGTTTGTGGGCACTGAGGAGTGGGCACGTTTACTATGCAGTGCGCGCGATCGACTTGAGTCGCTTTTATGGGCGCGAGCCCTGTGTGAAGGGCTGTGCTTATATGTGGAGATGGGCACTGAGCAGTGGGCATCGTCACTACATTTATAGCACCATCGGCCATGGCCGGGACACCAGAAATTACACCTTTTTCGGGAAATATCTGTTTTTTTTTTTGTTTTGTTTTTTGTGTGCAGGCAAGCGGGCAACCCTGCAAGCTTGCGCATCGCAAAAGACGCTGAAACAGTCACAATCCCTGGAACTAAAACAGCGGCGCGCTTAGGTGAGAGTTCGGCCGCAGCGACTCGTACACCGGCGCTTTCCCAGGATGGCTTCGGGGCTTCCGGCCTCACCGTAATCCTCTGCCGTGGTCCCCGCGGCACGGTCGGTAGAGCGAGAACGGGGCCTCGAGCTGCGTTACTGAAGCTGTTGTGATAACGGCTTTTGTGTGCAGGCAAGCGGGCAACTGTGCAGGCTTGCGCGTTGCAGAAAACGCTGAGACAGTCACAATTCCAGGAACTGAAACAGCGGCGCGCTTGGGTGAGAGCTCGGCCACAGCGGAACTCGTACACCGGCGCTTCGATGACGCAGCAGGAGGCGTGCAGAACCGGAGCACTCCTAAAATCCGCGAGACAGATAGCCTCAGGTCCCATCTCATCCAGTTTACAGAGGAGATCACCCTGGAATATCTGCAGCCATCGTGTGTAGCGCAGACGCAGCCTGCTCAGCAGCAGAAAAGATTCGCGCGAGCAGAGGTGACATCATGCGGCAGGCTTTAGATGGCAACACCGCTTTCGTCCGCCGTCCAGCAGAGGGCGGACAAAGGTGCGTCGCTATCGCCTGTTCCACACGCATAAAGAACAGTTGGATATAACAGAATTGAAAGGATATGTGCGCCGGAACGCGCAGCAGGAACGGCAGTGGAAGGCGGCGAAGGCCAGCAGCTTCAGAAGTGGCTCTTCCCGCTGAGATGCCTATCAGACGGCGCTTGCTTCCTTCGTGATCCAGCGATGCGTGAGCTTCGCTGAAGAGATGAAAAATCAGGTGAGTCAGCCTTTTCGAGCTCCTTTTATAGGGTTGGGCCACACCCGTTTCGGCGGGAAGTGGCATGAAGGGCGCGAAGCGTCCTTATTGGTCTGATGTTGCATCAGCCTGCGCTCGATAGGCTGTGCAGTTGCCGCAGAGCAGCCAATGAGCGAGCGAGCCGTCTCGCCTATGGCTGTGTGCTGCTGCAAATGCGCTTTACAAAAATTCAAAATAAAGGATAATTATTTGCTTCAGTATTTTGTGAAAAGAGACTTTTCCTGTAGCGTCTTAGCTAAGACGCAGTACGAGAGAGGTCTCGTAAGAGAACTAAAAGTAGATCATAACTCGCTGATTTAGGAGAAAACCTTAAAAAAATTAGGGCTTGTGTATCCTAAATTTTTGCTGTTTATATCCTTTATATTGCTAATTATATCCTTGTTTTCACCACTCCGCAAGACATAGCAGCTCTTCTTGTATCCAGGTTGGATATTTTTTTACGTTTGCATGTCTTACTATGATTATTCATAATCCATGGCCATGATTATTCTACTTGGTTTATTAAAAGGATGCTTATATGCATATTCACTAATAGTTTCTGAGCAGCACACATTTAAGAGGCTGACAATTTCCTGAAAATATAGTGACACTTATCTTGCATTTTAAAATCTTTATTTGAATGTGGCAACAGTTTTATTTTTTAACCTTTATTTGAATACGGCAACATAATATTGCGCTCTACAATATTTCTATGAAAAATCTCTGACAAAGACTATCAGCCAATCACTGTGTGCATAGTTAATGAGCACGCTGACATCATCCACCCTGCCCTTATTCTGAGCTAAAAACTTCTCTCTATTCATCAGTAAAAGTTCATCTCAGCAGCTGTGTGAACAGTTTTTAAGAGAAAACTTTAAAATAATACAGCACCGAAAAGTGTTTTTCTGTAATAATAATTTTTGTTATAATAATAAGAAAACACCACAAAACTCCTGAAACAGATAATGTACTGTGAAAATCTTTCCTGTTGCAACTCTTGTGCTCTATAAAGCATCACAGTCCCGCCCACAGCCCGAGAGAGCTTTGGTGCCGGAAGTAAATTTCCCATTCATTTCTCCCATTGACTTTCGGAAAAATCCGTATCTAAAGAGTTATAGAGCATATGTGAGGATAACCAGCTACGGCTGAACTCATAACATATAACATATCATTTCGAGTGAAAAAATTAAGAGAAAATCCAAAAAAAGTCAAAGGTACAAGACTGTGTACATATTTTCATTTCCGAGCGAAGGAACTACTCATCCCATAAACCACTGCGCCTCACTGAAGTCGACTGAAGCCACAACCGCGAACGAGCCTTTTGAGCGACTTCAAATATAACGACGGCCGCGCGAACTTTTTCCTCAAGTGAATTTTATTTTATATAGTGAATGTGCAGTAATAGCAGTTCTTTCAGTAATAATCGTGTAAATAAAGTGTTTTATATAGGTATCGTGTATTTTATATATTGTGTGCGTGTGTGAAAGCGGTTGACGATAACGTCAGCAACATGGTGCAGTGCTTTGTACCTGACTGCAATCACCGCTCAGTCGTCAACACGTCATTGCCATTACACAAATGTTCAGTAAATGCACAAAAAGGTATGCCTAGACTAAATATTGTTTTGACAGTGGCATTATAAAATGCTTGACATGACTCATACCATATGAAGGCTACAGTAGCCTAGCTAAAGTGGCCGATAATGCTAACTAACGTAACCTCCCTGCAAAACTCACCAAAACTTTGTAGGTCTTGTCCCTCATGCTGGCCCTTACAAAACCCACAAGCTGACCCTCGGACACGCTACACTCAACTAACGTTACATGACCCTATCTGAAGTGGTTTTCACCCCTTTGAACACTTTTGTTTTCCTCCTTGAAAAAAGCCATCATGGCAGACAATGAGATCATGATTGCACTGATAAGTCTACCTGGCAAAAAACGCAACATGTTTTTATTTTATTTTTTTATTATTTATTATTATTAATGATCTTCAGTATTCACAGCCCTTCACGGGCAGCAATCAGATGCATCACTGTGGTATTGTCCAGGATTGTGGGTAATGAAGTACTTATCCAAGACATCGCGAATAAAAGGCATTTATCTCAAAACAAGGTTAGTGCCCCACGAACCTTTGGCGTTTATATGAGCATATACTATCGCTTACTACAGCCGTAGCTGGTTTTAAGTCTACCATGTATGGTTACGTTTTTATGGCTTATACCCCAAGTGTCAATGCAGAAATTGTATTGAATTTTTACTTCCGGCACCGGCTGTGGACGGGACTGTGATGCTCTATTAGACCCGACAATAATGTTGCACCACACAGGGATGAGTAAGGATGTCAATTTCAATGCTTTATCTGTTAGAGCTCGTTTGAGAGTTCCTATTCGAAGATGCACAGCACTGAGCGTTTGCACTGAAGTCTAAAAGGAGATATGATCCTAAAAATAAATGTTTAAATCAGAAGGCCAAAAACAAGGTAGAAAATTGGCAATTATTTCTTACTTATGCTGGATTTTGATGTAAAATTGAATGCAACACATAACCCCTTTAGAAAGTGAATTGAGAGTTCTTACCCAGATCCAGCCACCAGGGTTCCTGGTTCATTCCCAAGCCAAAGCAAACAAGTCATTCTCTACATGTAAAAGGGTTTACAGATGTGATAGCTGCGTCTGAAGCAATTCTATAATGTTGAAAAAAATAAATTGTGGAGAAACATGACACTGTATATAAAAATAATTTTTGAGTGAACAGACATAATTACTGACAAAGACAGACAACACTGCATCATGAAAATAAAATGGCATCACCTATTTAACAGTCAAGTAACAAAACCATGTCATTTTCTGTATGATTATATTCCTATAACCCAAACAGTAAAGCCATGGCCATAGGTTCGATTCACAGTCAAAGCATCAACTGACCCAATGTATAACTTGAATGCAATGCAAGTCACTTTGGAAAGCAAAAACATTATTGATATTCAGGATGGTTGTGAAAAACTGCCATTCCACTTTCAAGAAAGGATTTCATTTTAAGACTCATGTGGTCCATTTGTGTAAAAGCCACACCTTTATCATAAAAAAAAAAAAAAAAAAACATTTTTAAATATATACTTTTATATTTAATTAATAAACATCAAGTTTTGGGGAGTCAAACCAAATGACACTTTGCAACCTGCTGAACCGTTTTGTTGTTGTTGTTGTTGTTGGTCGTGCCTTGCCATAAAAAGGAGGAATTATCTTATATTTTATCTACCCTGACAAAGCATTAAGGGCCACCTGGTGTCAGCCATGTATGAAATTTTTGTACTGTTTGGTGTTTTGCATGTTGGTCGCAACACACAACTTTTATTAGGCGGAAAAAAGGTCATGAATATTAACAATTAACAGCGAAGAACTATAAGGTTACTGTTTACTGAATCCGGGATGGTTTTAGTGGAGTAACTTCAACTCAAGATCTAAACAGTAATCAATGACAAGACTCGACGTGAAAACAGAAGAGAACAAATTCAACTTTTGTTACACAATCAAATCCTAATAAAACAAATAAATGTTTATTCATTTCACATAGCTGTTTAACTCAACTGGATTAACGTAACCAAATTAACATAAACAGCCGACAGGACTACGTTAGCTACATAAACATATTCTGTTAAAGAGATAAGGGAAAATACTTACGGTAAGTTTTTAATCAGTCAGGATGGGTATTTTTTTTTCAACGCTTAATATTCCACATATTATCCCCCGTTTATATGATAACTTTCTGGGAAAAAAAAGAATCATTAGCTAAACTAGCACAGGTCCGCCCGAGCGCCAAAATAATCTACCCTCTTTCACTTTATAATCAAACATTCAATACTAAAGCACGTTTAACTGACCTCCGTGGCGCAGTATGGTGTAAAGTAAAAGTTCGCATTAATGAAATTCGGAATTAAGGTTATTTGTTAGTTTATTTTGTTGCTATCTAGGGCCGCTGCAAACCAGTGTGAGCTAGCATTAGCGTTTAGCCAGGAGACCCTGCGCATGCGCGTGTGTAAGTCATTTTACGTGAGTTACGTTCTGCGCAGTAGTCCGTAAAAACTAGAGATGATCAAACCACAACTCTTCATAGAAATCACGGCACAGTGCTGCACCTGGCATTGTTGGATGTTTCTTCAACTATGCTCAGTTTAGATAATAAACTCATTTAAAACACACTTTCTTGCTAAGATAGTTTCTTAGTCTTACTAGTTTAGCGCTAGTTCAATAATTTAATAATAATTTAAACAGGCAGATAAACTTTACTTTCAGAGAAATTGTATCATCTTGAAATGAAAAAATTAATCTATACGATTTATTAAGTTATAGGATGTTGAAAATAACAAATACACATAATAGGAAAGCATTTGTTTTTGTTTAATTTGACAAAATTACATCTCTAGGCCTACTGTAAAGTATGCCCCATAGAATATACATAAAGTTATATTTACCAAAAAATCTACATAAAAAGAAAATTGTATTGAAATATATATTAAAAAAGTTGACTTATTAATTGTCACAAATAGATTGATTGCAGGGCATTTAAATAAATAAATAAATACACAGAACTGAAAAGAATAGAATGCATTTGTCAAAGTGAGGATTGGCAAAGTTGGAGTAAAATTCTGTGTGTGTGTGTGTGTGTGTGTGTGTGTGTGTGTGTGTGTGTGTGTGTGTGTGTTCTTGTTTTTGTGTCATATCAGGACTCAACGAACTCTGTATAATGACATGGGTATGACACAGGTATTACAAGGAGAGGGTGACTTATGAGGACATAACACATGTCCCCTTTTTTTTTCAAAACGCTTATAAATCATACAGAATTATTTTTTTTGAGAAAGTAAAAATGCACAAAGTTTCCTGTGAGGGTTAGGGTTAGGTGTAGGGTTGGTGAAGGGCGAAAGAATATACAGTTCCTACAGTATAAAAACCATTACGCCTATGGGATGAACCCACTTTTCACAAAAACAAATGTGTGTGTGTGTGTGTGTGTGTGTGTGTGCGCACGTGTGTGTGTGTGCAACTTAACCTAGATAATAGTAAATGTCCCCACAATGGTAGTAAATAAATTTATTTTTGCTGTGTATGTGGCCTTGTGTAGTGGGAATGATTAGAAGAGCTGTAAATTAAATCACGAAATCTTTAGTAGTTCATCAGATGTTAATGTACAATGTCTTGTGTGAAAGGAAGAATAATATGAGTGCTTCTGATGAAAATGATGAAGACAATGAGATGCTAAAATCTGACACCTTGTCACGGTTGGTAACCGTGATTTCTGGGTTTTGCACTTTGTGGTGAAGTGTTTTCCGCGTCTGCACTGATTAGTTTGTGGGCGTCTCCGTTAATTGTCATCAGCAGCAGCTGTCACTCATTACACACTCCCTATATATTTGGCTTGTCTCACGTCTTGTGTTTGTGAGCACGTTGTTTCATGTCTGATCTCTGTCTCTTGCTTCTGTGTTGTTTGCGTTGGATGTCCGTGTCTTCCCCCGGAACCTCATCCACTCACCGCACTTCCACTAAGCATCACGACTTACCTTCGGCTTGATTCCCCGCAGTTCCTGTGCCATCCTCTCCTGCTGCCTTCTCACCGTCACCATCTGGATTCCTCACCGCTGACTTGGGTTGTCGTCTTCCCAGCATCGTGTTGTACACTTGTTTGTCTGTTTCATATTCATTAAACTGTTTAACTCGCACTTGTTTCCAGCTCCTCCTTCACCCAGTCGTCACACACCTGCAGCAGCTCTACAGAAGAGTAGTAAGTAAGCATTATGCTGTAGAATAAAGAGGCTCTAAAGCAGGTCATTGTCCGTGTTACGAGATGATGCAACTGAAAGGAAAGTTAAGAGTTTTTTTCTGTTTGAATATCACACTAAGATTTTTACATATAATCAAATATAAGAGTTATTTTCTTTATAGCTAGCTTCTATGCTAGGAATGACTATGTTCCGTTAAAACCATGCAAATTCTTGAATTTACGTGATTGATGTAAACTATGAAGGTAGTGTGTTCACAAATATATCTACATTTAATCAATATAAGTGATCAATAATGATCAGAAGGGAGGCGTTTTATGGAAATTTTTAGTTTTGTTAATTTGGCATTGATTGCATTAATCTCATTTAGGTATCTTTTAACATACAGTGATCAAGGTACTGTAGTATATATATATAGTCCATAGGGCGATTGAGTTATTTTATGTAACTTGTGCACGCAACTGCTTTAGGTTGAAAAACAACATTTGAGGGGAAACTGTGTAGCAGAGACGGACAGTTTTTGAGAGTAACCAGACATCTACGATGTAATGTGCATGTGTTATGATGTGCACTGAGCAACATGATTGGCTCAAAGGTCCTAATCTGTGCTTTAATGTATCTTTTTACATACTATAAAAGTGGTCTGTGAGTCATTTAAATGCATTACTTTTTCAGGGTAAATTGTACAGCAAAATTTAGCACCTTTTCGCCCTCTCCATCAAGCCTTTTGCAATAGCAGTAAAAACAAAAAAACAAAAACCCTTGTAATTAAGTTTCAACGGATAGAACACAGAACTGTCATTCTTTTCCTAAAGCTTCTTGATACATCAATTCCTGCATTATTAGATCTTATCAGTACATTTGGCCCTCTAGAGGAGCTCATGCTCTCCATGATTGTGACAATGGGAGTGCAAAGTCGTCAGGAATTTTTGTTGTGAAAGGAATGATAGAAAAGATCCTTGAAGTTATCTTTTTATTTTATTCATTTATCAAGTAAAAGATGGAATATATAACAATTTATAAATATATGTAGCTATTCTTTAAGCAAAATGACTTATTTCTTTAGACTGTGAAAGTATAGGTTCACCAACTATAGGATGTCGACTGAAATTTATGGTAACAAATATGACAATGGAAAAGATAACTTAAGATATAAATACATAATTTTTGATGGAGTTCGGGGACCTTTCAGATTGTTTTTAAATTGTGGTGGAGTTGGAAATGTGTTGATAGAAGTCTAAGAAAAGAGCACACAGAACCACAAAGTGTAAACACCCCGAGATCACGGTTTACCAACCGTGACAGTACCCCCCCCTCTAAGAACTCCTCCTGGAGTTCCCAGAAGGGCCTACCTGCTGATTGTAGTCATAAATAAGGGAGTGATCCAATATGTCCCTAGCAGGTACCCAACTCCTCTCCTCCGAATATGTCGGTTCCCCATCTACGAGACGCGGCGGCGGGGGAACCTGGAGTAGGCGGATTAATAAGTGCATAAAACACGGGTTTAATTTTGGACACGTGAAAGGCGGGGTGTATCCTCTTGTACGCATGAGGTAGTTTGAGGCGGACTGTCACCGGACTAATGATTTTAGTGATAGTGAACGGGCCGATAAATTTGGGAGCTAATTTATTAGAAACGGATCGCAGAGGAATGTTAATGGTAGAAAGCCACACTTTTTGACCCACGACGTAGACGGGAGGCTTTGACCGGTTGCGATCGGCCTTGGCCTTAGTGTGCTCCCTCACCCGGAGCAGAGTCTCGCGGGCTCTGGTCCAGGTGCGGTGACACCTCTGGACAAACGCGTGAGCGGAGGGGACCACGACTTCAGATTCCAGACTGGGAAACACTGGTAGCTGGTACCCTACACTACACTGAAACGGAGAGAGGCCCGTAGCTGACACTGGCAACGAATTGTGGGCGTACTCCACCATAGAGAGTTGTTGACTCCAGGAAGAAGGATTCTTGGAGACCAAACATCGCAACGTCCTCTCTAAATCTTGGTTGGCTCGCTCAGATTGTCCGTTGCTTTGGGGGTGATAACCCGACGACAAACTATCTGACGCCCCTAACAATTTGCAAAACTCTTTCCAAAATTTCGATATAAACTGAGATCCCCTGTCCGAAACCACGTGTACCAGGAGGCCATGAAGCCGAAAGACGTGATCTAAAACAGTGACCGCTGTCTCCTTGGCTGTCGGTAATTTGGGCAAGGGAATGAAATGTGCCGCCTTCGAGAACCGGTCCACTACGGTCAAATTGACCATCATGCCATTAGAGGGCGGGAGGGCGGTAACAAAATGTAGAGGGATATGGGACCAGGGTTTTGAAGGGACAGACAGCGATTGAAGAAGCCCATCAGGAGGTCGGTTAGATGACTTACCACTGGCACAAACTGAGCAAGCCAAAACAAAATCGCGGACATCGTGAGCCATACGTGGCCACCAGAATCGTTGTCTAACCAACCCATTAGTTCTACTTATCCCTGGGTGACAAGCCACGTTAGAACAATGACCCCACTGGACAACTTCGGACCTTAACTCCTCCGGCACAAATAAACGGTTCGGTGGGCAACCGGAGGGAGGCTTTACCCCTTCTAAGGCTGTCTTGACCTTCGACTCGACCTCCCATACGAGTGCTGAGACCACTAATTTCTCAGGCAAAATACACTTGGGAGTAACGGGACGGGCGGAGGGATCAAAAAGACGTGACAAAGAATCGGGTTTGACGTTTTTTGAACCCGGGCGGTACGATAGGGTAAATTCAAAACGACCGAAAAAAAGTGCCCACCGAGCCTGCCTGGAATTGAGTCTTTTGGCAGTTCTGATGTATTCTAAATTCTTGTGATCGGTCCAAACAATAAAGAGAACCCCTGAACCCTCCAACCAGTGGCGCCACTCCTCTAACGCTAATTTGACCGTCAACAACTCTCTATTGCCAATGTCATAATTATGTTCGGCAGGAGATAATCGATGTGAAAAAAAACGCGCAAGGGTGTACCTTATCGTCCGAAGCAGCATGTTGGGACAACACTGCTCCTACCCCCACCTCTGACGCGTTGACCTCCACCACGAACTGCCGTGTGGGATCAGGGGCCACAAGGATGGGAGCCGAAACGAAGTGGTTCTTGAGGTTAGTGAACGCAGCCTCAGCTGCGTCCAACCACCTGAACGGAGTACTGGGGGAGGTCAAGGCTGTCAGAGGTGAGGCTAGTTGGCTGAAATTACGAATGAAACGTCGATAGAAATTGGCGAACCCCAGAAACCGCTGTAGGGCCTTACGGGAGTCTGGAGATGGCCAATCTATCACAGCCTTAACTTTGTCAGGGTCCATACGTATTCCCATTCTCTAGTAACCTCTGGAGCACTCGTCTGACGTGTTGAACGTGTTCCTGGAGAGATGAAGAAAAAATCACGCAGTCGTCACACGCAGTTTTTAACTTTTTAGGTCGGGTCTTCTGTCACGGCTTACGCTGCTGGAAGGAACACGAAGCCGAGGGATAAACGACACAAGGATTTATTAACTCAAACATAGGCAAGGTAAGTAGCAAAATAACAGGTGGCAAGAGGCAAGTGGCAAGTAACAGGTGACAAGTAGACAAGTTGACACGTAGACGAGTAGACCCGACAAAACAGAACTGAAAGGACAAGGCTTTTGTACTAAGGATAATGGGGAAACACAGGTGGATGGCATGACTAAATTAACAGGGGAAAACACAGGTGGATGGCATGACTTAATTAACAGGGACAAAAAACACACAAAACGAGTCCAGGTGTGTGACAATGGTCTCCTTCTGAAAGACAGAAACAGGAACAACAGGACAAGCAAAAACCAGACAAGACTCATGACAACTTTCACTCAATGACAACACAAGGCACCTACCGGGACTCCCCACTCCCGGTAGGTGCGTCCTCGCACCGTAGAAACAACAAAGGGAGGCCAGCAGACAGGGACCACAGAGGAAGGAGCCAGGGAGGAGATGACGGAGGGAGGAGCCAGGGAGGAGACAGGAAGGATCTGAAGCAGGAAGTACCCAGCAGGACCCAGGCCACAGCCATAACGGCCCAAGGTGGGGCCGACGTTGGAAGGAGCCATGGAGGAGGAATGGTCACCGACTCCAGGGACTCGACCCACGGCAACGGAGCAAGTGGAGGAGGAGCCCGAGGTGGAGACGGAGAGCCGAAGAGGCGAAGCCGGAGGAGTGGAGTCCCGAGGCATAGGATGGACGACGCCAGACCAAGGCGGAGCCGGAGGGACGAGGGAGCCAGGCAGAGCCTGCGGACTGCCGGGCCACGGCGGAGAGGAAGGAGCTAGGAGCCATGGTGGAGCCGACGGGTCAACGGGCCGAGGCGGAGTCCAGGCCTCAGAGGCTGGAGGCGGAGGTGAGGTATTCGGGGCGACAGAGGGGATCCATGACACACTGTGGAAAGAAAAAGACTGTGAAAAAACGGAAAACTAAACGGAGGGAAAACACGCAGTTTTTAACTTTTTAGGTCGGGTCTTCTGTCACGGCTTACGCTGCTGGAAGGAACACGAAGCCGAGGGATAAACGACACAAGGATTTATTAACTCAAACATAGGCAAGGTAAGTAGCAAAATAACAGGTGGCAAGAGGCAAGTGGCAAGTAACAGGTGACAAGTAGACAAGTTGACACGTAGACGAGTAGACCCGACAAAACAGAACTGAAAGGACAAGGCTTTTGTACTAAGGATAATGGGGAAACACAGGTGGATGGCATGACTAAATTAACAGGGGAAAACACAGGTGGATGGCATGACTTAATTAACAGGGACAAAAAACACACAAAACGAGTCCAGGTGTGTGACAATGGTCTCCTTCTGAAAGACAGAAACAGGAACAACAGGACAAGCAAAAACCAGACAAGACTCATGACAACTTTCACTCCACAATGTGACAGTGTTAGAACCCCATTCCACTCGTAGATTATGTTTGGACAACCAGGGATGACCTAAAACAATGGGAGCAACAGGGGAGTCCATGAGAAAAAAGGATATGGTTTCTTGATGGTTTCCAGACGTGATCAGTGTGATGGGTTCTGTATGGTGCGTGACGTGAGGCAGTTCCTGGCCGTTGAGTGTGGTGACATGGATGGGGAGAGACACAGGAAGGACAGGAATGTTCAGGTGATGTGCAAGTGAGGAATCAATGAAATTACCTTCGGCTCCGGAGTCCAGAAGGGCTTGACACTCATGATGTTGATTCCTCCACCGCAGTCTCACCGGAAGGAGGGTCGATGATGTTGGTGAGGACTTCTCAGCGGAGATCCCAACCGATAGGAGCCTCAGATTTACTATCGGGCTGGCTCCTTTTACCGGGCATGAGTAAGTGTTATGAGCCGAACCTCCACAGTACAAGCACAGTCCTTGGGACCTCCGCCGTTCCCTCTCCCTCCGGGACAGCCGAGCTCTACCCACCTGCATGGGCTCATGGTCGTCGACAGAACCGACCGTGTTCTCTCGACTCAAGCGCCCCCTAACAGGAGAGATGGTAGATCTGGAAGGACTGGTTTGGCGGCCCAGGCGATTAAACCTTGCGTCAACTCGCAACGCCAGTTCAATTAATCCATTGAGAGTAGGGGGCAGCTCGAGGAGGTAGATCTCCTGATGAACACGGTCGGATAACCCATGCAGGAATCTATCCCACTGCGCCGCCTCGTTCCACTGGCACGCGGCCGCCAGGGTGCGTAACTCGATGGAGTAGTCGGTGACGGAAGAAGATCCTTGCCGGAGTTCCGAGAGGCGATGGGCGGCCTCCCTTCCGGTCGCGGCCCGGTCGAAGACTCTCCTCATCTCTTCTGATAGAGTGTGGAAAGAGGCACAACACGGGTGTTGACTCTCCCACACCGCCGTCCCCCATAAGGCAGCCTTGCCAGATAATAGTGTGAGCGTGAACGCTACTTTAGACTCTTCAGTAGCGAAAGTGCGGGGCTGTAGGGCGAAATGCATCGAACACTTGGTTAGAAAGGTTCTACCAAACGCTGGCTCACCCGCATAGTTTTCCGGTGCCGGAAGTCGCGGCTCTGGCCGGAAGTGGTCCTGGGGAATCTCCCGGGGGACGGACGGCGCAGGCGGTGTGATGGGCGCAGTTGGCGACGTGAGCTGATGGATCTTCTGGGTGAGCTCGGACACCTGTGCCACCAGCGCTTGGACAGCGCATCCGGTGTTCGAGATGCTCTCCTGCTGCTGATCCATTCTCTTGACACTGTGGTGCATGAAGTCGGTGAGGGTATCGGTGCTCGCTGCTTCCATGGTGGTGAGATCGTTATGTGACGGTGGGTGAAAGGACAGTCTGGAAGCAAATGCGAGTTAACAAGTTTAATGAGATGATATGAATCGGAGTACACAAACAAACAGGGACGATGAGACAACGATAATCCGTGGTGATGGTGACGAGGTGAGGAATCCAGTTGAGGGCGGAGAGAAGGTGAGTAATCCGGGTTGACGTCAGCGTGTAAGCAGCATGAGAGAGTGGCACAGGAACTGCGGTGAACAGAGCCGAAGGTAAGTGTCCGTGGCTGAGTGAACGTGCGGAGAGTGGATGAGGTTCTAGGGAAAACACAGACATCCAAACGCAAAACAACACTGAGAGCCAAACGAACAGGGGAACCACATCGAACATTTAGACAACGATCTCACAAACACAAGACATGAAACAAGCCATTATATAGTGGATGAGTAATGAGTGGCAGCTGTTGCTGATACAATTAACGGAGACGCCCACAACTAATCAGTGCAGACGCGGAACACACAGAATTCACCACAAAGTGTAAACAACCCGAGATCACGGTTTACCAACCGTGACAACAGTATATGCAACGATCATATAATTTGTTTTATGTAGAAATGGAATAACTAGTGTCTCTTCAAAACAATTTTTTTTTTACTTTTTTCTGAATAAACAAAATTAATCAAAAAAATGAAAAATGCCTGTATATGCAAATATGAAACTCGATCACATGTTGTTTAGTCCAATATAAAATCTGTTTATTAGTTTACAGGATCTGGTTGCACATCAGGCAAGAGTGTGAATAAAGTTGTGTAGAAAGCCCTTATATAGAGTTTTTCTATGATTTCTGCAAATGGCTAACCAAGTGCATATTTAACCAAAATCATTAATATTAGAAAATGGGTTAAGAACAAATGTATTTGTGTACACACCTGTTGAGAATATGGTAAACTTTTGGACTGAACTCGAAGCGCACGTTTGGTGAAAAGCAAACACAGCACACCATATTGTCAAGCATTATGCTGTGGGGCTGTTTCTCTTCAGCGGGGACCAGGCTTGAATTAGCGCATTAAATTATGTTGTTTACATATTACTATATTTTATTCAGATACGGCAGAGGAGCAGGTGAGGGATCTGGCTGGAATCTGATGAGCAGGACTAGACACTGAAATACACTCAATCTAATTCACTCGATGCGATGACTCCATGAAGAACCTTGAACATCCAAGGAACCTTTCAAATGTGGAAAAGGTTCTTTAGATTTTCAAAATGTTCTTCAAAATGATTGATTTAAGAACTGTTCATTGAAAGGTTCTCTGGGGAACCAAAAATGGTTCTTATATGGCGTAACTGCAAAAAACAAAACAACAGCAATAAACTTTTGGAGTCTTTAATTTTAAGAGTGTAGAGTTGATGTCTAGAACACATTCTAGGCTATGTCAAGAACACATTCTCTATACCCTTCTCATTTGTGGGATTGACTATCTTCTCCTTGGCGAAAAGAGTCACACTTTGCAGGGCCTTTTGAAGGGAAGATGCTGCTTGTTTCTGTGGATACACATTCTAAATTACCAGGGATGTTAAAATTGTCCATAATCACCTCAGCCAGTGTTTTGCATTCTAATTTTGCATTGCATTTACACAAATAACTACTTCCATCTCTCATGATTGTGCCAATGTAGTTTACAATCAGTGATTAAAAAAAGGAAGAACTTTGTATAAGGTATAATATTTTTGTTTGATATTAGCAGCTGTTTGGGGGTTCGGGGATATATTACATATAGTTTTAATGTTTTATTACATTTTTGTTCTTGAAATATACCCTTCTTCTGGGATCAGAATAATCTTCTTTTTTCTGGATCAAAAGTATCTTACTAAAACGTTTTGAACAACACAAACTGAGAATTTAATCCAGATCAAAACCTAATTTTATCTGAATTAAGAATCTTTTTTTTTTTTTAATGACCAAAATCCGATCTGATTACTTTTGAACAACTGGCCCCTGATCAATAATGCTTTGTTTGAGTCCCAGGCAATAAAAACAGTTATGGACAACAACAAATACTTTAGAGCTCATACATCCGTCCACGGACAGGCAGAGCATGTGATGCAAACCATGAAAGATTCACTGAAGGCCTCTAAACTGTTGAAGGCTACTCAAACAAATGTTAACCCTCTTCTTACTCCAATACTGGAATACATTCTTCAGTATTAATGCCCACACTGAAGTTTTGAAACAAATCAGGAAGGTTGTTGTAGTATATGTCTAGAAGGTGTTTGAAGGGACAAGGTGGTGCTGAAGGGGAGACATTAGTTTCATCTCAAAAGAAGGAGGCCCAATTGTTGAGACAAAATGGACTGCAGAAGCACTGAATTCTTTGATCGTGCCCTGCTGAGGATGTCCTAACACAATAGGTTTATAAAAGTGACTTCAAACAACTGTATTTCTTCCATATGATTTCCAGAACGAGGAGTGCAGTGACTGGGCCTGTGGCTCTCTTCCTATCGCTTTTTCTTAGGGAGCCATATCACTCAGCTCAGCAATTAGAGCTGTGATCTTCATGTAGTACCACTAATGGCTTTTAACAATCGTTCCAGCTTCTTTTACATGTAATCCTTAATATGTGTAATCTTGTATGTTGACTTTTCGTGCTGTTGGTGCATTTAAGTCAGACTGATTGTATTTACGAGTCGAAGAGCTCTGGTGGCTCTGTCCTAGACTATTCACAAATCATTTCTCCTAGATTTTTTTTTTCTTTTCCATTATAACAACTGGCACAAATATTTGGGGCAATCCTCAGGGAGGCAAATTTATATTCCTGAAATAAAAAGTCTGAAATAAAAACAGCTCTGCTTTTTTATATCTTAATTTGACGAACGAACATATTTTACATTTACATTGTTAATCTGATTGCATTTAAGATCGAAAATGAAAAGGTGAAAACATTGAAAACCTTTGAATTCTCATAAATATGAAATGAATGCTGCAATAAATTATATGTTTTAATTAACACAATTTTAAATGAACTAAAATTTGCCTAGCAAGAACGACATGAGTGCGTTCGGCTGTTGTAGTTGCAAAAAATACATAAATAAATAAAATGAAATGAAAAAAAAAAAAAAATCTAAGTATCCGCTCCCAAGATCCACCGCGGCGCTGGTCTGTGAGTCACATGACCCTGACATTAAAGCGGAAATGACAGTTAGCGCTTCAGTCTCACGGCAGATAAAAGGTAGAGATCAAAACATTTTTGTGTGTTATTATAAACGGAAAACCGGTTAAATCTCATATAAGTCTGTCCGCTTTTATTAAGAGTTCTTCTTGACGGTTTTAACTATATATTGTGACTTTTGATCTAAAAATTACGTGTAGCTTGCCTAACAGCGTCACTCACCCATCATGAGAAATTAAACTTAAAATTACCAATGGTTATAAATTTTAAATAACTGCAGAAATGATCTCCCGTTGAGTCTTTCAGCTGTCTAAATCTGAGGCAAATATAAATGTGATGTTATGATCAGCTGACCCTTCTGTATACCGGTCGTTTTAATACAAATATTATTGCTGTTTATTTGTGTCAGCTCATCAACATCAGTCACTGGCCTATGGAGCTGTCAGACAGGGATATTCACCTTCATCTATATAAAGCATATAGTATGGCTTTGCAGTTGACCTTATCAGCCTTTTTCTATTGATTACTTCACAGTTTGTGTAAAATCTTCCTGATTTGAACTGTAATATCTGTGTGTGCTTCAGATGATCACGGTTGAGTTGTAATGCTCATAATGAAGATCTCCGCAGACACACACATCTCTGGTTTATTATGCTCTGATTGTGATGAACCGTAGCAGAGTGTTAGTGGAGATGATGATGATGATGCTGATTGTGTCTGTGTTCAGGGCTGTGATGTGATGTAATGTGATGATGGCAGCTGCCAGTGTGTCTCAGTCTTCCACAGAGAAATCACAGCTGACCTTGAAAGGTAAGAGACCCCGTCCCATTGATCCTCAGCTCTGTGATTGATTTATCTGCAGGTGATGTGATCGAGAAGCTGATATGACGCATCAGTCCTGCTGTGTTTTTGCACTGTGCCTTGTTTCCTCTAGAGGGTGATGTGCACTGAATCATAACTTCATCTCTGCGAGCTGCTAGATCATGTCAGGACACATTCACTCACATTTCCTGTTTGACAGAATATTCTTTACTGGAATATACTGGAAGTACGTTTTTCCTGGCATCTTGATGGTCTTGATTCTTTGATCTTGGAATCATAGTCTTTGTGGCTTATTTAATAATATAAATATGTAATCCACACTACATAACTGTCTTGAAACAGAAAGGTGTCTTTCTGCATACTAAAACGTTTTTTTTCTGCTTTCGAAAATGAAAAGTTTACGTTGTTGTTATGTGTTCCCTACTACATAAGCAAGTGGTTCTTGATTCCAGTCCCCTGCTCTGAATATTTAGCATGGCTGTGTTCGAAATGGCATACTTGCTTATTGTTTACTGCCCAGTACACAGTGCACACTGCCTACTATTTTAAAGACTGGTGTGTGAAACCGTATACAACAAGCAACAAATGTTTCAGAGTGCTATGCTAAAGTGTTGTCAGATGACCAACACTAAACATGAATTCAGCTGTTGAGGTTGTTATCTTACAAATAAATGTGCTAACTGTTTTTTTTTACTAAGGTTTGTTTAGAAGGGTTCATTTCATAATGGATGATGAACCATCCTACTGAACAAAACTGGACCAACACTGAGCGGTCTTAAAACATACCGTAACTTCAAATGTTAGGCTGATGATACACGGGGCAACTTTTTTTAGCAACGTTGCTTGGGCACTTTCCCATTGAGAATAGGTAACAAATTTCTATTTTGACAGCAACATTACTCAAAAAGTTGTCCCGTGTATCATCTCTCTTATTTAACCAGTGGTTGGAGCAAATGATCCAACATTACCTTGTAGGCTTCATTTTGTAAATGTTGTTCAGGAAAACTTTTGAGTTCAGCCTGGGGTGAGAATTATTCAAGAATAATCAGCAAGCTTGTGATTAAATATGTAATGTTTTTTCTCAATTATTCTGAACTAAACTATACAGGAAACCCTATTGTTGAAGTTAAAATGAATAACCGATTTGTATACAAGTATTATACCATTTTTTTATAATAACAAAAAATATACCTTTATATTATTAATTATAATAGAAAAGCAATTATATGATTAAATATATAATAAACATAATTTTTGCTCAATTCTCTACTGTACATTTTTCTCGCTGGTTTATAGACACTGAATGGATTTTCTGGAGTTATGTGACGGTGTTTTATAGCTGCTGTCTTAACGTGAATGAAACACTCATTGAGGGATTACATGAGACACTATACACAGTAAGTTGTAGTGTATCTTTTAACATGGATGGATGTGCATTCGATGCTCATTTCATGCTAATTGTAGAATGCACTAAACTGAGGCATTGCTGGAGCATGTGAACCGTCACGCCAATAAAGAGCTCCAAAATTTGGATGCTGAGTGTGTGTTTTCTATAATCAGAAGTGACCTGCTCTGTCTTGTCTGTCAGCTTGTTGACCTCTCTGCTCTGCAGTGTTTATCACTCTGTAAGAGAATGAACATGTTTCACCAGAGCGTGCACGTGAGGGGCTGGAAATGAATGGGATGAAGTGCAATGCAGAACACCAGATGCATTGCATCCTTGAGTTCAAGGCTAAAATAAATGCTTCTTTCAGTACGATTAAACAAAGAAAAGGAAATAGTAGCATATTGATTATTGGGGTGGTTGATCAGATGTTAGGGTTGTCCTGTGCCACCCTGTGTCCCCTACTGTGTGACACATATAATTTACAGTAGTATCGTAATTGTTGTTTTAATGATGTGGATGCTGACTTTATCAAGTATGTCACTCACTTTGGGAAAAAAAAACGGCCTTAGGAGTGCACACTTTTACTGCATGATGTAGCCTAGTAGAATGCAGTTAAAGTGCCTAAAACATTTAGTATATATGGGAGCAAAATTGCCCCAAATATGATATAATTAAGCAACATCACACAAGCAAGTGCACGCTGCACAGTCTTATCAGCATGATTATGAATGTATGTGATATTGATTGTGTAAGTTAATAGTGTGTTTTGCTTCGTAATATTGTCTGGTTGTTCTTTATTTCACCGAAATAGTTGCAAATCCACAGTGGAACTGTTATGCACCTCTGATCAACACAGTTTAATTCCTGAGTAGTTCATCATTTAAATCAATGATTTAATGATCCAGTCATGAAGACAGTTGTTTAATGAGTTACTAAGTTAATCAGCCGTTTGAACCAGTGACTTGCTGTTTTAGTTTCATATTTAAAATATTTTTTTTTCATTTTGTGAAAAAAGTCATCTCATAGCTTTATTTATGCAATTGTGATTGCAGTGTAAATGCATCTAATTGCTGCTTTAGCTTCTGTGCCGCTTCCGCAGTATAAAAATGTAATTTCTTAATATTTATTTGTTTGGAAACTTGTTGTTCTATTTTATTATGTTGATTAAATGTAACAATTTTACAAGAAAAAGATTGCTCTTAAACAGGTAAAAATGTCCCTGGAAATCAGTTTAAGGTGGCAAATATGATGAAAAAAGAAGCAAGATAGATGAATGGTAGTTGAATTACATATTTGTTATAGTCATGTTATTGATGCTGTGTTTTGAAGATGCTGTGCCAACGTCATTGTGTCACTGTACTATACCCAGTATACCCAAAACTGTAGTAGAACATGCGTAGTATTGTTATTGTAGGGCACTTCAAAATACAGTGAATAATTCAAATAAAACTTACTATTACTGTTTAGATTTTAGAACCAACATTAGTTTCTTTCCCATCAACTGGTTAAAAATTACAACACTGCATGCATGCTGTGTAAGACTTTCGGTTTCACATTTAATGTAGTTTTGCATTGGTCTGAACAAAACGGCAGATGGGCTGAAGGAAGATGCAAATTCACACCATGACAATGTCAATGTCACCTTTATTTATATAGCGCTTTAAACAAAATACATTGCGTCAAAGCAACTGAACAACATTCATTAGGAAAACAGTGTCAATAATGCAAAAATGATAGTTAAAGGCAGTTCATCATTGGATTCAGTTATGTCATCTCCGTTCAATTAAATAGTGTCTGTGCATTTATTTGCAATACACCATGTTTCCTGATGATATCTCCCAAGGGTAACATATAAAGCGTGAAGAGTAGTGGCCCTAGTACTGAGCCTTGAGGTACTCCATACTGCACTTGTGATCGATAGGATACATCTTCATTCACTGCTACGAACTGATGGCGGTCATATAAGTACGATTTAAACCATGCTAATGCACTTCCATTAATGCCAACAAAGTATTCAAGTCTATGCAAAAGAATGTTGTGGTCAATTGTGTCAAACGCAGCACTAAGATCCAATAAAACTAATAGAGAGATACACCCACGATCAGATGATAAGAGCAGATCATTTGTAACTCTAAGAAGAGCAGTCTCAGTACTATGATACGGTCTAAATCCTGACTGGAAAACCTCACATATACCATTTTTCTCTAAGAAGGAATATAATTGTGTGGATACCACCTTTTCTAGTATCTTGGACAGAAAAGGGAGATTCGAGATTGGTCTATAATTAACTAGTTCTTTGGGGTCAAGTTGTGTTTTTTTGATGAGAGGCTTAATAACAGCCAGTTTGAAGGTTTTGGGGACATATCCTAATGACAATGAGGAATTAATAATAGTCAGAAGAGAATCTATGACTTCTGGAAGCACCTCTTTTAGGAGCTTAGATGGTATAGGGTCTAACATACATGTTGTTGGTTTAGATGATTTAACAAGTTTATACAATTCTTCCTCTCCTATGGTAGAGAACGAGTGGAACTGTTCCTCAGGGGGTCTATAGTGCACTGTCTGATGTGATACTGTAGCTGACGGCTGAATGGTTGCAATTTTATCTCTAATAGTATCGATTTTAGAAGTAAAGTAGTTCATAAAGTCATTACTGCTGTGGTGTTGGGAAATGTCAACACTTGTTGAGGCTTTATTTTTCGTTAATTTAGCCACTGTATTGAATAAATACCTGGGGTTATGTTTGTTTTCTTCTAAAAGAGAAGAAAAGTAACCGGATCTAGCAGTTTTAAATGTTTTTCTGTAGGATATGTTACTTTCCCGCCAAGCAATACGAAATACCTCTAGTTTTGTTTTCCTCCAGCTGCGCTCCATTTTTCGGGCTGCTCTCTTTAGGGTGCGAGTATGCTCATTATACCATGGTGTCAAACTGTTTTCCTTAACCTTCCTTAAGCGTAAAGGAGCAACTTTATTTAAAGTGCTAGAAAAGAGAGAGTCCATAGTTTCTGTTACATCATCAAGTTGTTCTGAGGTTTTGGATATGCTAAGGAATTTGGATACATCAGGAAGATAACTTAAAAAGCAGTCTTTTGTGGTAGAAGTGATGGTTCTTCCATACTTGTAACAAGAAGTAGAATTTACAATTTTGGCTATATGAATTTCGCAAAGAACTAAATAATGATCTGAGATATCATCACTTGGCTGAATAATTTCAACACCATCAACATCAATTCCATGTGACTGTTAAATCTAGAGTATGATTTCGACAATGAGTAGGTCCTGAAACGTGTTGTCTAACACCAATAGAGTTCAGAATGTCTATAAATGCTGATCCCAATGCATCGTTTTCATTATCAACATGGATATTAAAATCACCAACTATTAAAACTTTATTTGCAGCCAGAACTAACTCAGATGTAAAATCACCAAACTCTTTAATAAAGTCTGTATGGTGCCCTGGTGGCCTGTATACAGTAGCCAGTACAAACATAACAGGGGATTTATAATTAACATTTGTTTCTCTGGATAATGTTATATGAAGTACCATTACTTCAAACGAGTTATACTTGTAGCCTGCCCTCTGAGAAATCCTGAAAACGTTGTTATAAATTGAAGCAACACCTCCACCTTTGCCTTTTAGACGGGGCTCATGTTTATAACAGTAATCTTGGGGGGTGGACTCATTTAAAATAATGTAATCATCAGGTTTTAGCCAGGTTTCTGTCAAACAGAGTACATCTATATTATGATCAGTGATCATATTATTTACAAAAAAGTGTTTTCGTAGAAAGGGATCTGATATTTAATAAGCCAAGCTTTATCATTTGTTTATCCATATTGCTTCTGTTTTTTATTTGTTGAACCTCAATTAAATTGTTAATCTTAACTTGGTTTGGACGTTTTTTGTATTTTCTAGTTCGGGGAACAGACACAGTCTCTATAGTGTGATATCTAGGTGAAGAAGTCTCTATGTGCTGAGAATTAACTGACCTCTGTGACGGGAGGCGGCTAGCAGACGGTCGGTTTAGCCAGTCTGTCTGCTTCCTGACCTGGGCCCCAGTTAGTCAAGTATAAACACTAAGACTATTTGCCATATTTCTAGAGAGAAGAGTGGCGCCACCCCAGGAGGGATGAAGACCATCTCTTTTCAACAGGTCAGGTCTGCCCCAAAAGCTCGTCCAATTGTCTATGAAACCTATGTTATTCTGTGGGCACCACTTAGACATCCAGCCATTGAGTGATGACAATCTGCTATGCATCTCATCACCACGGTAAGCAGGGAGGGGACCAGAGCATATTACAGTGTCTGACATCGTGCTTGCAAGTTCACACACCTCTTTAATGTTATTTTTAGTGATCTCCGACTGGCGAAGTCGAACATCATTAGCGCCGGCATGAATAACAATCTTACTGTATTTATGTTTAGCATTAGCCAGCACTTTTAAATTTGCCAAGATGTCAGGCGCTCTGGCTCCCGGTAAACATTTGACTATGGTGGCTGGTGTCTCTATATTCACGTTCCGTACAATAGAATCACCAATTACTAGAGCACTTTCATCAGGTTTCTCAGTGGGTGCATCACTGAGTGGGGAGAACCTGTTTAATGTTTTGATCGGAACAGAAGAGCGGTGTTTTGACCCACGACTACGCTGCCTCACTGTCACCCAGTTGCCCTTCTGCAGGGGCTCTGTTTCCGGAACCGAACAATGTACAGGAATCCCTGAGCTAGACGCATCCAAAGCCGTATCTAGAGCCCTAACATTCTTACTGTCCTCAATTAAAGTTTGGATGCGTGTCTCTAATTCTGAAATCTTCTCTGTCAGCCTAACTATTTCCCTGCATTTATCACATGTGAATCCCTCATCAGCGACAGAGATAGATAAACTGTACATGTGGCAAGAGGTGCAAGAAACAATGATAGGAGAAGCCATTACTCACCGTGCTTGATGAAATATTCTTTCTGCGGTTGTTTGATGAACTTGTGAAAAACTGGAGCGAGAGGAGAAAAGAAAACAGCGATAGGTTCGAATGAAAACGCTAATGACAAGCTAACGAGTGCTAACGCTTTGCAGGTGTACTGCACTCACGGATATAAAATAAAAGTGAACGATCAAAGTTAATCTGATAAGATTGATCGATAATATCAGAAATATGGTGTGAATTAAGTTATATTTTACCACTTTAAAAAACAGAGAGTGATAGTAAGATAAAGATTCTAGAGAAAAAAATAAAATAAAAACAGCTACACGGAGCTACAATTTGCTACAGAAGGCCAACAGGAAGTAGAGAAAACACTGTCCAACAGCGACACCCTCAGGCCAGTAAGTGACAGTAAGTGGCTATTATAAATTTAGCGGAAATACAGTGGTTACCCAGTTATCCCCGTTTTTATGGTTGCCCTATACATAGAGCAGTGCTGCACAGCTTTCTGTATCTTTGATAAAAAAAACACAAAACCATTAGCCATGTTTTTACATATTAATCTGGATTAAAACAGATTTAAGTCCAGAAAAGATTGACTTGAATGTTCAGATTCTTTTGTTGCTGTTGTTGTAACCAATTTTGTGACATTTCTTTACATTATACATTATTTTATTGTGTATTGTTGTTGTATTAAAAGCTGTAGTCCCACATTTTTCTGCATACAGCAGATACATTTCTCTGAAAGCAATATTTAAAATCTTATGTTAGTTTGCTTTAGCAATGAATGTATCTTCAAAGATAAATGTCACCTTTATTTATATAGTGCTTTGAACAATACAGATTCTGTCAAAGCAGCTTTACTGTATTCAGAAGGAAAAATAGTGTGAAATAATGCAAAACCATAAACACTCAATTTTTAGTTAAAGTCTGTTCATCATTAATTCAGTGATTTTCATCATCCAGCTCAGTTCAGTTCAGATGAATACTAAGAGGAAGACTTTGCAATAAGGTCAAAATGACTCATTTAGAAAATTTGCTTAAGTACCCAAAATGCTAGGTGCTCCACTGGATGTTATTAGTTACTTCTTGTTCATTTTGATTGTAAATATGATATCATCGAATGCATAACTCTGTAATGGTTTGATTCACAGTAATTTATAACTTTGCCAAAAAATATAATATATTGCTTCTCATTGAAATGTAGCAAAACGTCTATTCCAGTAAGTTTTAAGAGTTGAAAGAGTTTATTTTTCTGTTCTGCTCATCTCACAGTGTTGTCGGCTAAGCCTCAGTCTCCTAAACTGCCCAATCGTCACCCTCGTTTGAGTTCGTTTGTGGAAGTGACCGCTGACGGCCTGACCAGTGAAACGAAGAAAACGGGCAAACGCACTGGACACCTAGAGCTGCAGTGGAATGAAGACCTCACCCTGTAAGGCATTATGTGACTGAGATTATATACAATGTACATTGGTTACTTATTTAATTTAAAATGACCTAAATACAGTAATCAAGTAAAAACATTCAATAAAACAGTCTTTTCTAAAAGCCATGTCAGTTCTGGGTGGCTTTATTAAATGACCACATTTATTCATATACTGTATGGTCACATTTTTATTCTTTTGCGTACAGGAACGTGACTCCTCAGAGTCGTTTGGATCTGAAGTTGTGGAGTTGTCACACTTTGAGGAAGGAACTTCTGGGCAGTGCCACCATTGACTTACTGGACACTCTGCGAACACATGATGGCAAGAGTAAGTTCATCACAAACAGACACGTATACACACAGACAAAACTCCAACCAACAATAAAACGGCAATTCAAGTTGCGCAGTTGATACTTCAACCCTCTACGGACATCTTCCCAATTGAATCGCCATTGGCTAGTAAATTTTTTAGTTTACTCGCCAAACTGATATAATATACATATACACACATACTGTTTAATACTGTATATGTTTTTGAAATGGCACAGCTTTTTAAATACCTGAAAGTACACTCTTAACATCAGTCAGTCAAGCATTATAATATGATATCTGGATAATCAAGTACTATATAATGATAGAACTTTAGTAATTATTATTAACTTGGTAACCATGTATGAATGCATAGACATTTTAACTGAATTTAGGACTGGTTGGTGTGCTCTGTCATTTAGTGTTTCTGTAAAAAAAAAAAGTGGGAAAAAGCCAACAATAATACAGATACTGAATTCTACTATTTAGAACAGTAAAGCATGCACTAAGGATGAATGAGCTGCTGGATTCATTTATATTAATCAGGTTGTGTCCGTTCGCGGGAACTGATTTGCCGAAATCAGGGACGATAATAAGTGAGCCAACCAATGAGCTTGCCATTTACGTATTAGTTCCACCCACTTCGTGCATGTGAGAGAAAGCGACACGAGTCGTGCGCCTTCACACTAGAGATTAAGGTACGCCAAATACACAAACACAGGTGCGCTGCT
>NC_081797.1:24622628-24748633 GCF_963082965.1 Carassius carassius | reverse complement strand
TGTAGTGTGACTGCCCAAAAACATTAATTCCTAAATAAATATTTATGCATCAGTGATTAATAATACATATAAAAATGCTGTTTACCTGTAAAAAACGTTTAAATATAATGAATATGTGTACACTTATAATACTATAATAATGAAAATTCAACAGTTTGGCTGATTTTATTTGAGCCATTTCATTTGTGTAGCCCTCCAACACAATGAAAGAGAAATTTGGTCCCCCAAAGAAGAAGTCATGTCTTACCACTGAAGCATTCATAATCACACAAGAAACCATATTGTACAAAATTAGTGGGAATGTATTTTAATTAGGAATTTTTAGTCATGCCAGTAATTTGTGGTACTTCAATAAAGGTCAGGTTTTTCTGAAAATTTTGAACATAAGCAGCAAAGAGTAAGAAGCTTGGAGAATAACAGCATTCTTCTGTTTGGAGATCATCTGTAAACATGATGGTGCATCAGTTGTCTCTCAGAGGTGTCTTTTAGCAGTCGTGTTGTGTCTTTAGTTTATGGATGTTTCTAATTCTGACACATTTGCAGAGCTGTTCCAGCCACATTCTGTCTCAAATAAAAATACTGTCAATATGGATAGTTGTAGATAGCAGTTTGGGTAAAAGACGGAAAGCATCAGTCTATGCGAACTACATTTGTAGTACATTTACTGGAAAAGATTTTACTGCTATTTATTGGGTGTCATTTGCTAAGTATGAAACGATTAATTGCCATTAATGACATATAAAAAGTTTGTTTACATACTGTATGTGTGTGTACTGTGTATATGTAATATGTATATATAAATACACATACAAACATGCATATATTAAGGAAAAATGTTACATTTATATATAAAATATTTGTTTATATTAGGGCTAGGCGATAAATCTATTTTATCGATTAACTCGAATGTGTGGATTACATTGACTTGTCTGAATGAAAATTGTTTTTCTTTTAAACATCTGCCGACACTCCACTCAGGACTCCCGTAGTTCAGAATGGGCTCAACCATCCCGTGTTTGCTATAGAGACATGAGTGAGAGAGATGTTTCGAAGACCGCGGAGCACAGGCACACCCGCCAAAAAGCAACCTACAGCAGTGTTATTGGTTTCGTGGCTCGCCAAGCTTTACTTTTGTCCTATCAATGCGGCTCCCATGAAAAAAAAAAAAAAAAAAAGAGAAGACCTCTGACAGTCTTACAAACAATTAAAATCCAAATCCAGTTTGATAAGCATGTTATGATAGATGTTATGTTATGTTATGTTTTCAATGGCAGGGCCTGCCGTCTTGTATTTTTGGCTTGTTGTTTCTGATTGCACTTTAACCCCAAGGGGGAAATCCAGATCAAATCCCATAAGGTAAAATCAAAGCAAAACAAAGTTAAAACTTGTTTTGAACAATTTCTTTGTCATCTGAAAATTGATTTTTTTTGTGAAAAATTTTTTTTTAGGCCATATGGCCCAGCCCTAGTTTATATATAATATAAATTATATGCAAGTATAAAGTATGTACTTTTTTTGTCCTTTTTTTCAAATGTATACGTGTGTGTGTATTTATAAATACATAATAAATATGCACAGTACACACACATAGTAATGTGATTAATGGTTTTGCAGCCCTAATAACTACAGATATCAACAAATTAATTGATGAAAAATATTTGTTAGTCCTACATTTAATATACTACTAGAAATTTCTGTGACTTTGGTTGAATACATGTTGCATTTATTTGAAATATGGATGTGTTTGGAGCTGCTTAAACCATGAATGAGGTTGTAATAAACACTAATAGAAGCTCTGAGTGTAAATGCTTCTTATTCATGTCTCTATGAAGGACTTTACTGTTGTTCTGGAGATGATTAATCTGTTGCTTATGATTTTTTCAGTGATTTGTCTGACTTTATCTTTCATTGGCCGTTTGACATGTGAAATGTCTTTCACAACATACCAGAACAACAACTGGCTTTGTGTTGGGCTCCCAAATGATGGGTTTAGCCACGTACAGTATAAAGCTGTGGACTGAGATTTCTCTCAGTGTTTGACCTTCAGCGGTGGATAAAGGTTGAGTGTGTGTAGGTCTGTTAGGGTCCTCTGTTCGCTCTGAAGTCACTCTTGTTGGTTTAATGTTTTCCCTCAAGGCAGTTTTTTTCTGAAACTCATGCACTACATAAACAGCTCTTTGTGTACGGACCTGGGGAAAGACAGAATGGCACACACATTCAGTAAACAGAAACGTTTGCTCAAACTTACGAAGCCTCAAACTTTATTACAGTAACTTGTGATTTTTGTAATAAAAGGTTTCAGCCCACTCCATTTGAGTTTTACAAATGCAAGCCTTTTATGACTTGATACTTTCAACTACTTAAAACGGAAAAAGCAAACACGATTCATTAAGAGCAACAACACGAGCAGTGTAAATTTCAGGTGCATGTTAGTATTAAAGTCATGGGTATCCAAGTCTCTTCCTCTCATGGGATTCCAAACTGCATTTTCATTCTGTTGTTTTCCATATACTGAACAACAAATTTGTATGAGAAACAGACAAGATATATTATAAGTATTGTATGACTTGATCAGGGTTGAACTATAGCACACAAGTCATTTATACAGGGAATAAAGGAAGTAATTCATGTTTGGATCAACATGTCTTTCTCACACCCGACATGAAAGTGAACTTTCTTAAATATTGTACTAAGTAAATGCATCACTGGTTTTTACACTGTAACACATGGTCACAGAGTAGAAATGACAAACCCTTCTGCGTGATATACTGTATGTGAATTAGTGCTAATGATGATTTTGTGTTTTTTTGTCTGTGCAGAGATAGTTCACTCGAGTAGGTCTAATCATAGTGAGGAGAGCCTGAGTACCAGCAGCCCCCGTGGACGGTCAGCACAAATATCTCTTTTTAATACCTGATTATTCATAATGTAGTTTCTGCTTCTCCTGTTTGATGTCTTCTGATGTTCTGGTAAGCACAGCCTTGTTTTCGGTGCGTGATATCCTAAATGGGCTGAAGAATCACAAGTTGGTGTTAGGGGTTAGTGGTATGACTGCTATTTTTGAGTAGTCCAGTGAATTGAATGCACTGAAAGGTGCTTTGTGCAGTCTTTACATTTTATTTAGTCATTTAGCAGATGCTTTTATCCAATGAAACTTACAAATGAAGACAAGAGAACCAATCAAAATCAACAAATATGCAAGTGCTATAACAAGTCTCAGTTAGCCTAATGTAGTACACGTAGGTTTTTTTTTGTTGTTGTTTATTTTCTCTTATTTTGAACTTATGTGGAACTAACACCAGAACCATATTTGTAGATGTTGTAAAACTGTGTTAATTAAATTAATAAATGAAGAAAACTGTAGAGTAAATCAGCTTCTTTGTTGCATACTGCTACTGTGTATGGAACATGCACGCACAATTATTTATGATAGTGAATTATGCTGAGAGAACATATGTTGGTGGGTGGGCAAATTTTTTAAATACATGTATTTCTTTCAGAATTTTCCAATTCTGTTGCTTACAACAATTCATTTTACAATTAAAAGAATAAAACAGTCAGTTCTATCAAACCAGGAGTTGCCAAACCCACCAGTATGTCCCAAATACTCCAAATAATAGAATTTGCTTGGGCAATCTAGCAGATTGTGTGTACCCTCCGTGGGAGTGTTACAGGATGTTTACTAAAAATACTTGCCTCATGTCCAGATAGACTGGACATACCCATAATTAAACATATGCACTGTGTGTGGGTTTACAGAGGCATGGCAGAAAATACACAGAAATAACCATCACTCATATGAACAATTACAATGCTGTGTCTGATATGAATCTGTCATACTTTTCCAGAAGTTTAGCTCATTCTGTGGGTTCCTGTGGAGACTCTCCAGCGGACATCAGAGGAGCTGTTCTCTCGAATGGAGAACTGAATGGAGAATCTGCAGACGACACAGGCCTCCACAGCAGCTTAAAGACGGCCATCAGCAGCCTGAGCAGTGCTGGTCAGATACACACACACACACAAACTTTACAAATATACAAACTCACTCAAGCTGCTATGGATTGTGATCATAACATGATAACGTGATAGAGATGAGCAAGTGACGTCGCAGGTAGTGGAGAGTGCAAGTGGTGATTGCAAGTGAATTCGTAATTTTGTTTCTTTTTTCTTGTCTTCACCACCTGACTACTGTTGTAAAATGTTCAGAGATTCTGTCAAAAAGTAATCAAAGCATAGATCCAATAGAGCTGGGCGATATAGCTAACGATATGATCATGCGCATCTAGTCAGTAAATCTGGTTCCGTGATTAACGCTAAATCGCTATCACCTGCTTTCAAATGGAGCAGCATTAACCAAGAGCCGTAGATCACTGACAAGCTACACAATATCGCGTTCATTATCGTCTTCGATGAATACGCAATATGAACGCGATATTGTGTAGCTTGTCAGTGATCTACGGCTCTGTCAATTAAATGCCGCTCCATTTGAAAGCAGGTGATAGCGATTTAGCGTTAATCACGGAACCAGATTTACTGACTAGATGCGCATGATCATATCGTTAGATATATCGCCCAGCCTTAAGATCAAAATGACAAAAATGTGAAAAAGACTGCAAGTGATGTCACTAGTGGAAGCGCAAGTGTCTGCAAGTGCAAGTCTGCAGCCAGACCCACTTGCAAACAGCTGATTTGGAACGAAGTAAATGAGTCTGTTTATGAATGGGCCTTTGAATCATTGATTCACATGATTCATTTAAAACATATTAATTGGTAAGTTCAGAAACTAAACAAATGCTGTGGCTTTACAGGTAATATGTTCTCTGCTAAATTGAGCAAAAACATAATATTGGGTTTAAAATATAAAACAGTATTAACTTCTTTATTTACCAAACTGTTGTTTAAAATCACATTTGCACTCCTTATATTCAGGACAAAATCACCACTCGTTTGGATGGATACTGCTCTCCCTGCTTGTGATATTGCTTATCGTATGATATAAATATGAGACAAAAACACATACAGGAGCATTTTTGCCCCAATATCTTGAATTTTAGGTCATAACTGCATTAACAGTCAACTGTATGAATAAGATTTGGCCAATGTGTTAACTGCGTAAAAATATTTTAATTGCGTTATTTTTTTCTTTACATTTTAATGTGTTAAACTGACAGCCCTAGAAATAATATATAGTTATCGCCCTACTTAGGCCCTATGATGGTGTTCAGTGTTTTGTTGGTCTTTGCTCAGGTAAAGGTGAGACGGTTGCTAATGGCTCACCCTCACTGAGCTCAACCCCCTCTGCTGAGATGGACAGTCCTGCCCCGCCAGCAGCCACAGAGACCCCATCCTCCACCGAGCAGAGCAGTACAGCCACAGAGACACACACCACCCATGAACTTCCTGATGGGTACGTCAGAGAGCTGTGGCTGAACTTCAGCGCGTGCTATTTCGGATTGCTTAGTGTTTTTTATCTCTTGTAGTTGGGAACAGCGAATTCTCCCTCATGGACGAGTCTACTATGTGGATCATAACACAAAGACCACCACATGGGAGAGACCCCTCCCACCAGGGTGTGTATCTGTCTTTATCACGTGTGTGTTTATAATGTTTATGGAAGGAGTTACTAGTTCAATCCATCAGACAGAAATGAGGTTTGAGGTAATCAGGAATAGGTGTTTGATTTATTCCTTTTTAGGATTTTTATTGAAAGGGTGAAATACAGTTTTATTCCATTTAAATCTTGATTCTTTTTTGCCATCTTTTGTAAATGCACATTTGAGCTTTCAGTATCAGTAGCTTGACTACTGCTTGAGTTTTTATTTTCATGAACAAAAAACTATTTTTTATAGGTGGAATTTAAATATTAGTTAGGTAAATTGGTAGCGGCAACCTCAAACAAAATTGAGCTGCACTGGCTGGAGATAAGGTCACAAAATGCAACCATGTAGTCACTGTGTAGTTTTTTAAAAACCTGAGCTACTTTTAGTCTAATTGCACAAGATGCTGAAAAAACATGAAAACATGGCAAAATATGGAATGATATTGCGGACATTATTCAAAAGGCATTGCAAATTGTATTTGCAATTGCGTTTTCAATTTGTGGACGCATAAAATGTGACATAATCCAAACGCAAATGCAAATCGCGCATTACCGTTTTCATTTTCGATTAAGTGAACGCACAGTGTCTGCCAAATTTAAAATGGAAATGCAAAGTCCGTTTGCAATTGTGTTTTCCATATCTTACGAGCTATGAGCCTGTCATATTTAAATAGCAATATTAATTACCACATTTGCCTTTTCACTCTCTCTGCACTGTGCATGTAAACTGCCAAAACTCAAATGGAATCGCAATACCTTTTGCATTTGAATTTCCAACGTCTACACGGAAACCTGTCAATCAAGTGACAGGGGTGGGGCCATTTAATTGGGCGTGTTTGCATTGGGAAGTGAAGATCGTACTAAAATGTACCATGTTTTTACTAGGGTAAATATAAGTTAACGATAGTGTTTATAATTAAGCCACAGTAGCCAAAAATGTACAGTTGTCTGAGACGTTATGAAATGTTCTTTAATATCATGAACCATAAAATGTAGTCAGTGTTCTGCTATTGTTTATTTTCATAATAGGTAAACACAGGCCACACGTTAACATGGTCACAGATCTGGTGCTGATTCAGTGTAGCTTGGTAGCTGAGTGGTTAGTGACTGTCATCTCTAATGGCATACTGTCTTTTAGCGCGTGTTCGAAACCCGGGCCAACCCAGGCGTTCTTTATTTTGTTGTTTATCCTACTAACTTCAGCCGCCAAACGGGCGATCATACAGTGAGGAAAATTGCAGTAGTCAAGGCGAGCTGACATGTTATCAAGTACGCTGCTGTTTGCAGAATTACCGGACCTGCGTCCTCGCAGACATCACACTCCCGAGTCGAATGCACAAAGTCTGAACTACTGAGGATGCAAGTCCGAAATCAGCGGCTGAAGTTAGTAGGGTAAACAAAAAAATAAAGAACGTCTGTGTTGGCCCGGGTTTCGAACACGCGCTAAAAGATGGTATGCCGTGAGAGATGACAGTCACTAACCACTCAGCTACCAAGCTACACTGAATCAGCACCAGATCTGTGACCGTCTTAACTTGTGGCCTGTGTTTACCTATTATGAAAATAAACAATAGCAGAACACTGCTACAACTACATTTTATGGTTCATGATATTAAAGAACATTTCATAACGTCTCAGACAACTGTACATTTGTGGCTACTGTGGCTTAATTATAAACACTATTGTTAACTCATATTTACCCTAGTAAAAACATGGTACATTTTAGTACGATCGTCACTTCCCAATGCAAACACGCCCAATTAAATGGCCCCACCCCTGTCACTTGATTGACAGGTTTCCATGTAGACGTTGGAAATTCAAATGCAAAAGGTATTGCGATTCCATTTGAGTTTTGGCAGTTTACATGCACAGTGCAGAGAGAGTGAAAAGGCAAATGTGGTAATTAATATTGCTATTTAAATATGACAGGCTCATAGCTCGTAAGATATGGAAAACACAATTGCAAACGGACTTTGCATTTCCATTTTAAATTTGGCAGACACTGTGCATTCACTTAATCTTAAATGAAAACGGTAATGCGCGATTTGCATTTGCGTTTGGATTGTCACATTTTATGCGTCCACAAATTGAAAACGCAATTGCAAAAACAATTTGCAATGCCTTTTGAATAATGTCCGCAATATCATTCCATAGCAAAAGGTCAAAGACGCTGTCTATTGCGAGATTGCATTTGAAATAGCAAAACAAAAATTTGTGGAGCATCTGGGAGTGTTTATAGTTTGCTTTTGTGCATGACCACTTCTGCACATATCTGGTGCTGGTGTTAATCCATGATTGGTGTCTGTTGTAGATGGGAGAAGCGTGTGGATCAGCGTGGCAGGTTCTACTATGTGGATCACAACACCAGAACCACCACGTGGCAGCGGCCCACAGCCGAGTCTGTGCGTAACTATGAGCAGTGGCAGTCTCAGCGCAGCCAGCTGCAGGGAGCCATGCAGCAGTTCAACCAGAGATACCTCTACCAGGTCAACCACACGCTTTACTCTCCTCATCAGCAAAGTGCTTTTGAGTTACACATGTCTTCTACTTCTCTTTGACTCTAAAGAGCTAACATCATAACAGAAGTGTGTACTAAGCTCTGATTTAGAGGTTGCACAACAAATAATCATCATCCATCACTGATTGGGATGTAAATGTTAGTGCTGTATTTCATGCCAATAAGTTCTTTACACCTTCTCTTTGGGGAGAAGTCTCTTTCTGTTGCCCAATATTTTTTTTAAGGATTCCTTGATTATTAAAAGTTCACAAGAGCAGCGTTTATTTGAAATAGAAACACTGTCACTTCAATTTAATGCATCATTGAAAAGTACTGTGTCAGTGTATCAAGGTTTCCAAAAAAAAAAAAAAACATAAATCTACAACACAAGTATATGACACATCACAACAGTTTTAAACATATATAATAATTAGAAATGTTTCTTGTGCGCTTACTAGAATGATTTCTAAAGGATCATGTGAAGACTGGAGAAATGTTTGATGAAAATTAAATTTGACGGGAATAATAAACACAATCTAAACCCTATACTGTAGGTAGTCTGAGATCTGTGGGTGGTTCATAAAGTAACGTAGCTACAATGTATGGTGCAGTACTGACAATGAGGGACTCTGCAAAGCAGACCACAATCGAAATGAATACAGATTTAAATAAAAAAATCATAGATGACGATGAAACTTATCAAATTATTAATTCAGTCATAAAACGTGTTATTTTTTTGTGCCTATATCCATAGGCAGAGCCTTGTCACAGGTCTGAAATGAATGGGGGCTTGCACAGTTAAACTAAATCTTACACAAAATTTACGAAGAAAGTTTAAATGAAATGGAAAATGTCAATTATGGTGTTAAATTTAGATCTGTTCATTCAGCATCATATTTCTTTTTACACATTTACAGGGTTGCGCATTATAACCAGTCACATGCGATTCTGTTGAGTTTATGAATGCAGTGGCCAGTAAGAGGCATTCAGATGAGTCTTCGCTGAAACATACAGATATGCATACAGGGTGTGTAAGAGATCCATTTATTATACAGTGAAGACAGCTTCACTGATTATAACGGGAGTGTTCATAATGTGATGTTCTTTGATAATGTAAATGTAGCTGATCACACAGAACACCTTTTTTGCTTTTAAAAATAAGATGCCATACAATAGTATCCAACAGGATCTCAAAAAACGTGTTTTTTGTTATTTTTATTTTGTCTAGTGCAAGTTTACATTAGTTTTGTCACGATACCAAAATTATTGTTTCGATACCGATACCTAGTCAAGAATTGCGATTTCGATACTTTTTTGCGATACTTTTCCTGAAAGGGAAACTACACTCTCAAATATCATTGCTGTGCTTTATTTTAAAACCAGGACAACATTCTAATCATATAACGCACTAATAAATGAACATATGAACAGCAGATATATTAAACATGTGAACAAAATATGAAATATCAAAACATAAAAAATAAATTAGAGCAATGAAATTCAAGGTAAAGAAATAATAAATTTAGCAGCATTATCTCAGTTATCATAAGAAACATAAGAGTAATAAATTTATCTTGATTCTGAACTTTGAATAAAAATATGAAAAGCGATTATATTAAAACAATGTTTCTGAACTCAGAAGATTAAATGTCAAAAGATAAATAATATCAATTTAAGCAATGGCATTCAAGTAAAAAAAAAAGCTAATAAAATTTAGCAGCAATATCTCAGATATTGTAACTTATTCTGTCAGTTGTGCAACCTTTTCTTTCAGAGGAGAAAACTCTGAAGGTGATTTTTTTTTTCTACCAGTCATGGACCGGCGGCCACAGTATCACTTGTGCTCACACATGCATGATGCCCCGCTTTTATGAAATTATTTGGCCCGCCCCAGCCCGCAAATAAAGTAAAATTTCTTTACCCGCCCCGACCCGTGCATCGAGGACATCACGGAAAATAAGTTGCTGCTTAAAATTTTATGAATGATTCAAAGCAGACTTCTTACGTTAGCATGTATTGACCTTGACCTGCACATACCAATAATCTTATGCTTGTTTACGGATCGCAATACTATCATTTCTCTTAGGTATGTTTCATACATGATCTCTAAACCGTAAATTACCAGTAAGTTTCTGGAAAAGACTGTGTGTGAGCACCTGTCTTTCAGTATAATACTGTAATATTTAGTATTATTAATGTGACATTTATGGGATTATTGACAGTAATCAGAGTAAGGACTAGAATTGAATGATAAGCCAACCTCTTCAATCTTGAATTATTTACATTTGCTGTACAGCCAAAGGAGAACTGGACATTTATCTCTGCAGTAGCTCCATAATAATCAATGACCATAATAATCCATGTAAAATGTGCCTTTTGAATTTTTGCCACAACAACAACAACCAGAGAAGCTCACTGTAAGATCTTGAACAATCGTCCCATTGGGAAAGACTTATAGTGCTTGCATGCCTTGGAAAAGTTTCAGAAGAACGTTTTGAATGAGGAGAGGTTCTTTTCCAATTTGTGTGTACTGCAATTGCCTCATTAAAAATAGTTTATAGTCCCTCCAGCGTGTCCTAGGTCTTCCCCGGGGCCTCCTCTCGGTGAGACGTGCCTGGAACACCTCCCTGGGAAGGCGTCCAGGAGGCATCCGAAATAGATGCCCGAGCCACCTCAGCTGGCTCCTCTCGATGTGGAGGAGCAACGGCTCTACTCTGAGCTCCTCCCGAGTGACTGAGCTTCTCACCCTATCTCTAAGGGAGCGCCCAACCACCCGACGAAGAAAGCTTATTTTTTGGCCGCCTGTATCCGGGATCTTGTCCTTTCGGTCATGACCCACAGCTCATGACCATAGGTGAGAGTAGGAACGTAGATTGACTGGTAAATCGAGAGCTTTGCCTTACAGCTCAGCTCCTTCTTCACCACGACAGACCGGTACAGCGACCACATTACTGCAGAAGCTGCACCGATCCATCTGTCAATCTCACGTTCCATCCTTCCCTCACTCGTTAACAAGACCCCAAGATACCTGAACTCCTCCACTTGAGGCAGGAACTCTCCACCAACCTGAAGTTGGCTATCCAGCCTTTTCCGACTGAGAACCATGGCCTCGGACTTGGAGGTGCTGATTCTCATCCCAGCCGCTTCACACTCTGCTGCAAACCGTCCCAGTGCACGCTGAAGGTCCTGGTCTGAGGAGGCCAACACAACAACATCATCCGCAAAAAGCAGCAACGAAATCGTATGGTCCCCAAACCGAACACTCTCCGGCCCTTGGCTGCGCCTAGAAATTCTGTCCATAAAATTATGAACAGAACCGGTGACAAAGGGCAGCCCTGCCGGAGTCCAACATGCACCGGGAACAGGTCTGACTTACTGCCGGCAATGCGAACCAAGCTCTTGCTCCGGTCGTACAGGGACCAAACAGCCCTAAGCAGGGGGCCGCCGACCCCATACTCCCAGAGCACCCTCCACAGGATGTCGCGAGGAACACGGTCGAATGCCTTCTCCAAATCCACAAAACACATGTGGACTGGTTGGGCAAACTACCATGAACCCTCCAGCACCCTGGAAAGGGTATAGAGCTGGTCCAGTGTTCCACGACCGGGACGAAAACCACACTGTTCCTCTTGAATCCATGGTTCCACTATCGGCCGAATTCTCCTCTCTAGTACCCTGGCATAGACTTTCCCGGGGAGGCTGAGAAGTGTGATCCCCTTATAGTTGGAACACACTCTCCGGTCCCCCTCCTTGAAAAGAGGGACCACCACCCCGGTCTGCCAGTCCAGAGGTACTGTCCCCAACCGCCATGCGATGTTGCAGAGGCGTGTCAGCCAAGACAGCCCCACAACATCCAGAGACTTGAGGTACTCGGGGCGGATCTCATCCACCCCCGGTGCCTTGCCACCGAGGAGCTTTTTAACTACCTCGATGACTTCAGCCCGGGTGATGGACGAGTCCTCCTCTGATTCCCCAGCCACTGCTTCCTCAACGGAACACAAGTCGGTGGGATTGAGGAGATCCTCGAAGTATTCCTTCCACCGCCCGACGATATCGCCAGTTGAGGTCAACAGGTGCCCATCTCCTCTATAAACAGTGTTGGTAGGGCACTGCTTCCCCCTCCTGAGGCGTCGGACAGTTTGCCAGAATCTCTTCGAGGCCAACCGATAGTCTTACTCCATGGCCCTTACCGAACTCATCCCAGGCCCGATTTTTTGCCTCCATGACTACCCGGGCTGCAGTCTGCAGTGCTTGGCCTGCTGGTACCTGTCAGCTGCCTCCGTAGTCCCACAAGCCATCCAGGCCCGATAGGACTTCAGCTTGACGGCATCCCTTACTTCCGGTGTCCACCACCGGGTTCGGGGATTGCCACCTCAACAGGCACCGGAGACCTTGCGGCCACAGCTCCGAGCAGCAGCAAGGACCATGGAGGTGGAGAACATGGTCCACTCGGACTCAATATTTCCAGACTCCCTCGGGATCCGGTCGAAGTTCTGCCAGAGGTGGGAGTTGAAGATCTCTCTGACAGTGGGCTCGGCCAAACGTTCCCAACAGACCCTCACAGTACGTTTGGGTCTGCCGAGTCTGTCCAGCTTCCTCCCCCGCCATCGGATCCAACTCACCACTAGGTGGTGATCAGTTGACAGCCCCGCCCCTCTCTTCACCCGAGTGTCCAAGACATATGGCCGAAGGTCTGATGACACGACCACAAAGTCGATCATCGATCTCCGGGCTAGGGTGTCCTGATGCCACGTGCACTGATGGACACCCTTATGCTTGAACATGGTGTTCGTTATGGACAAACCATGGTTAGCACAGAAATCCAATAACAGAACACTGCTCGGGTTCAGGTCAGGGGGGCCATTCCTCCCAATCACGCCCCTCCAGGTGTCACTGTCACTGCCCACATGAGCGTTGCAGTCCCCCAGTAGAACGACGGAGTCTCCAGTCGAAGCACTTTCTAGCACCCCTCCCAGAGACTCCAAGAGGGCCGGGTAGTCCCCACTGCCGTTCGGCCCGTAGGCACAAACAAAGCGACCCTCTCATTCACCGAGGTGAACTCCAACACATGGCGGCTGAGCTGGGGGGCTATAAGCAAACACACTCCAGCCCTCCGCCTCTCACCATGGGCAACTCCTGAGTGGTAGAGAGTCCAGCCTCTCTCAAGAAGTGTGGTTCCAGAGCCCAAGCTGTGCGTGGAGGTGAGCCCGACTATCTCTAGTCGGTACCTCTCGACCTTCCTCTGTACAAGCTCAGGCTCCTTCCCCGCCAACGAGGTGACATTCCACGTCCCTAAAGCCAGATTCCGTGTCCAGAGATCGGGTCGTCACTCCTTCGGGCTGAGCCCGGCCGGACCACATTGGGGGAAGGCCCGGCCACCAGGCACTCGCATACGAGCCCCAACCCCGGGCCTGGCTCCAGGGTGGGGCCCTGGCTGCGCCATGCCGGGCGATGTCTCGGTCCTTAATGTGTATGTTAACATACATAAGGGGTTTGTGAACTGTTCTTAGTCTGGCCCGTCACCAAGGACCTGTTTGCCTTTGGAGACCCTACCAGGAGCATATAGCCCAAGACAACATAGCTCCCAGGATCATTCGGGTACTCAAACCTCTCCACCACGATAAGGTGACAGTTCAAGGAGAGGTTGTTAAAAGTTGATAATGATAAAAATATTTACAATGCATGAAGTTGAGGATCCAAAAATGTAAATATTAAGTGCCATTATAAAATTCATCAGCAGTTCCAATATGACTAATATTGAGTGTTTATCTGTTTATTAGGACCCTGTGATTTCCGAGATGTAGAAAGCGCATACGGAATCACAGAATTCAGTCATAATAAAATTTCACATTTTGGATGGATACGTCAAAAGTTAGCGCACTTAAATCAGAGCGTGATATGGACCACGCATAGGTTATCCAGGTGCTTATCCATCCATTTGTACGGTATTCAGACACTTATCCATGCATATATTATCCAGATGTTTATCCACACGTACAAAATGTTACTATATTTGCAGGCTTGGGCGGGCCAAATAATTTCATAAAAGCGGGACCCTCAGGTTGGAAAAAAACCCGACCCGCACATCACTAGGCTGCATGTGCGAGCACAAGTGATACTGTGGCCGCCGGTCACAAAAAGATGACGCTAAATAGTTTTCTTAATAGATTTTAAATGAGTTTTCTCCTCTGAAAGAAAGGGTTGCACAACTGACAGAATAATTTACAATATCTGAGATATTGCTGCTAAATTTTATTTGCTTTTTTTTTTTTTTTTTTTACTTTAATGCCATTGCTTAAATTGATATTATTTATCTTTTGACATTTAATCTTCTGAGTTCAGAAACATTGTTTAATATGATCACTGTTCATATTTTTATTCAAAGTTCAGAATCAAGATAAATTTATTACTCTTATGTTTCTTATGATAACTGAGATAATGCTGCTAAATTTATTATTTCTTTCCCTTGAATAGTAGTGTATATTAAAATAGATATTTATAATATATAAAAAAAAAGAAATTTGGGGGAATAAACACTGTTCTTTTTAATTTATTTATCAAAGCATCCTGAAAAAAGTATCACAGGTCCCAAAAAATATGTTGCAGCACTTAATATTTCCTTATATTCAGTTATATTTTTTAACTGTTTCCAATATTGATAATAAATCAGTATATTAGAATGGTGTCTGAAGGATCATGTGACACTGAAGACTGGAGTAATGATGCTGAAAATTCTGCTTTGCTTCACAGGAATAAAATACATTTTAAAGTATATTAAAATAGAAAACTTTTTTTAAAGTGCAATAATATTTCACAAAATGACATTTTTTCTGTATTTTTAATCAAATAGATACAGCCTTGATGAACATAAAAAAATCAGCAGTGTAGACACCATATACTGGGATGAAATGTGATGGATAGACTATAGCTTTTATAAATGGTACGTATCCTGTACGAGTTTCAAGATCATGTTAAACACACAATTTTCTGAACTTTTTATGGAGTTTTTATCAACTAAATGTTTCTTGGAATTATATTTTGTCAGCTGAACAGTTGGGATGTTGTTGAACTAAGTAAGTCTTGTCATTTATTTATATTGCGGTTTATACAATACAGATTGTTTCAAAGCAGATTCACACAATAAACAAGAAAATAACAGTATTAATAAAACCAAGTTCTTAAATTGACACAAATACAATTGCAGCTGTAAAACAGCTCTAAAAAGACAATTGTAGTGTAATTATTCAGCTCAGTTTACTTTAATGATAATTCAATTTAGTCCAATAACAGTACAATCCATTGAACGTGCTGTACTTCTTTCTGTCTTCTTTCCCGTCATACATTAAAAATGGTGCCTCCTGACTAGGGTTGGGAATCCTTAGAAATGTTCTGGTTCCACCTAACGGTTCCGGTTCCATTAAAATAATTAAACAACTATGAAAAAAAAAAAAGTGTTAAGGAAAAATGCACAATTCTCAACTTAATACTCAATGCTCAATACTGTTTGCCAACTTTTAAATTAAGTTGACAGTAAGTAATAATGTCAAGATTCAACGTATATTACCATATACAAAATTTCAGGTTCCGGTTCCATTTAAATTAACTATTATTATGTGTGGTTTTTTTTTTTCATTTATTTATTTTTACTATTTTACCTTCATTGAATGTAGTGTTGCTGGAAGGTAGTAAGTAATGTTATATAATGCTAGTCCACCAATCAGTTCAAAGTTGATGTTTTTTACACTACATTTTGCTTTTCAAGCAGGAATAAGCTGGTTGGCCAAATGGTCCCTTGAGAAGTGAGACACTTGTTCATTTCCCTAAATTAATGAACTATAAACTGTTATACTTATCACCATGTATACACACTATCCATAAAGCCCCTATTTTACAAATAATAATGCATTCAGGAGATGGTGTGATGCAATGAATGGTTTCCACATTTTCAAACATTTAAAATGCGTGAAAATAAATATTTCAAATATAACTCTTGAAATGACCTGTACACTAAATAATCTATCCCTCATGCTTCCATAACAATAGCAGTCTATTTATTTAGTGGTCCAAGTTGAAGTCATTATGTATATTAATGACAACACGGGATAAATATAATTTAATTTAGTGGCGAAAGGTGTTGCGCGATGTCGGTATATGTACTGTCAGACAAAACCACGTGCACAGTTATCAAAGGCACGAGTGCACGTCCATTCGTGGGAAACGTGTTCGGCAGTTAAAGGCACTATGCGGCGCGGCGAGTCTGTGGAGTGCATGTCATTGTAATGGAATGTGCTGAACTGTTTTCATAACCGAAACTTAGAAATTGCTCAGGGTTCCGGTTCTTTTAAAAAAAACAGAACTGGTTCTGAATAAGAACCGGTTCTCGGTTCCCAACCCTAGTCCTGACTGATGACAGAAGTCCTTCTGGCATGAACTGTTCCTTTAAGAGAAAGGAAAGTTTTAATTCTGTGGCCAGTTATATGGACAATTGAGTCTTCTACTCTTCTTGGCTCACCCTCTCTCTCTATGCCTTTATTTTTCTCTCCTTCTCTCTGTTTCATTTGGTTTGGGTCTAATGGCTCTGTGGAGGGAGTGAAGATGATGTCATGGTTTTCGTACATTTTTTTCTACCTTTTTTAGTCATAAAAACTGCTGAGGGTGGGGCATACTGACACACATGCTAGTTTTTAACACCCCCTCATTTTTGACCATCTTTAGCCCAGCTAGGCATACAGCTGCTAATGCTTCATAAATGAAGATGTGAGATATCAGATACAGTCCACGAACACCACTGGTATAAGGACAAAACTATGGTAAAATGGCCATTGTGAGATGCCAGTTTAAAGTTTGCTCAGTCAGAGCACTTGGCTGCAACCACAGGAACTCCTCTTGAGTTTAAGACGATGGCAGTGACATGATAAAGGCCCATAGGAAAATGGCAAACACTCATGGCCTTCAGTGCGTCATTGCGTTTTTAGTGCTTTTTATTTTTTTTTGAGAGAGAGAATCTTTATTTTTCTTCCTACAACTTAAACACTCCCTTTAAAAGTGATTAGATGTTTAAATACTTCCTCTTATGCAAGCTAAATAGGCAGAGACAACTATAATAAAGCCTTTATGGGTTAGTTACCTTAAATGTATAAATACTGTGTTTCTGTGACTCTACAATGACCAGTGGGGCAGTATTACCTGCTTGATGGGGCAGATTAGGGGCGTGCTTATGAAAGCCACGTTTTATTTTAGTTTTTCCATTTAATGGAAATTACACACTTTACCTTTAAATAGCAAGCATAGAATTACATTATATGAATTGATTAAAAGTATATGCAGATGATTAAGAGTTGATTAAAGTTTAAAGTTATGATTAAAGATTGAAGTTACTTTCTGGAACCTAATTTTGGTCAACATTTAATTGGGATTGATTTTTAAATGCATTTTTTTACATGTTTATATAAAATCGGTCATTGAAAAGTGTATTTGTGAACCTGGACCAAAACCAGTCATAAGGGTCAATTATTTTTAAATTTACACATCATCCAAAAGCTGAATAAATAATCTTTCCATTAATGTATGGTTTGTTAGGATAGGACACTATTTGGTTGAGATGCAACTATTTGAAAATCTGGAATCTGAGGGTGCAAAAAAATCTAAATATTAAGAAAATTACATTTAAAGATGTTCAAATGAAGTTTGTAGCAATGCGCATCACTACCCATGCTACTTATGACTGCTTTTGTGATCCAGGGTCACATTTGTGAAATTCTGTGCATTAAATTCTTTAGGTTTCATGATGTCAATCTTGTTACTTTTCTGAAGGTGTAGTTATATTCCAGCATGGACTAAAATAGTTTAATTTAGCCTGTGGTTCAAAAAGTGTGCTGTTCATTTTGCTTTGTAATGTCATCTTTAAGAAAAATAACTATTCAGTTTGCTTTTGACTTATATATATATATATATATATATATATATATAGTTATGCCCCTCTAAAGCACACGCACTGGGCGGATAAAAAAAAATTAAACTTCCTTGCACCAAACACACACACGTGCGCACAGAGTAAACACAGCAATGGTGGGGGAATAAAGGTGCTTTTGTCCGGTGGGGGGCTGGGCCATCTGGAGCGCTCATGAATGTTCACTTCAGTCCATTTAGACATCGCACCTCCCTGTGTACTTTCACAGCTCCTCTAAAAGAGGACGGAGGCATGGGTGGGGTCAGGATTGGGCGGATGGAGACAGCCAGTGAGATCATTGGAACACTGTGTGTGTGTGTGTGTGTGTGTGTGTGCTCTCTGCCCATAGCAGGCATGTAGTATTTGGACGGCACTGGCTAGGCTCTCCAACACCTTCGTTCTGAGAGCGTGAGACAAACTCTGTGAGCTGCTGGCTTCAGAATAAGGGTTTATTGCAGTGCGGCTGGAGTTTGTATGGCCCTGCTGCTTTTTGGGTCGGTAGTTTATTTGAGCAGGTTTCTGTGGGTTCTGCTAAAAAAGGTTGAGAAAGCGAGTCCTAACTATGTGTGTCTCTGTTTGTCTCTCACAGTCGTCTGGGGCTGCGGTGGAGAATGACCCGCTCGGGGCTCTTCCTTCAGGCTGGGGTAAGTCCTCCTTCACGCTTTATCTTCAGGTCAGGTGTCTTTAATGAGGTCACTGTGAGCTTTAGGAGTAGACAGTGGCCTGTAAACGGGGAGGCCAAAGTTGGCTGAAACATTCATGCTTTTCTACTTTAATATTTATAACTTTAGTACCGCATCATCTATGGATGTGTAGTAGATTTTGGTGGGTCTCTAAAATAAATGTAGCACCCGGCCGAAACCGCGTGGTCAATAGCAGTTGAATATAGGCCAAAACAGAGATGAAAATAAATTTGCAGCCATTTATTTTACTCACAAAGCAGCTATGCACATACATGTGGTAGTTAGGGTTAACATGGACTCAGCCGAAAAATAAACCTAAACAGGATGATCAGGACCCCAGAGTGAAGCAGAATCTGCCTAATCAATATCCTAATATATAAATAGCCAAGAAGTATAGTTTGGAGTTGAAATTATTGCTTGGGGCTCTGCAGTGATATGAAAGGTGTAGGAAATGGGTTGGTCAAAAGCACAGAACATTTTGTGTTTCAGGAAAAGCAGGCATGTGATAATTATTAAAAGTGTGTTTTTACTGTGATCTATTTAAAACCACACCTTAATATTTTTCATTAGTGGTTGCTTAAAATTAAAACTGTGTGGGTTTCCATATAAAAACATAACAAATATTGGTTAGAGAGAGAGCGGTCTTTCTGTTAAATACGGTGAAGGTTTTCTTTAGAGTTCAGCGATGTAACATTGTGAAATGGAGCTGGGAAACCTCTGCTATGAGAGGGTTAAAATGAGAGGGGGGGGGTCTGTAAAAGAGGGTGTTGTGTGAGCAGTAATGTGAGGGCTACTGTGTGCTCCTCAAACTACTCCTAATGAAAACAAGGTGTTAGTCGCGGAGGGAATGAGGGGGTTCTTCCGTCTTTCTCTGTGGAAAAGCAAAAGGCCAGCAGATTTTCTCTTTACTTTTTCAGTTTTTACATCGTTAAGTTTTCTTTCTGTCTGTTACACCCAATTGAAAATCTGAAAACTGAAACTGGAGAAGTTGTGCTGCTGAGATGCCCCACTGACTCGTCAGTTTTCAGATCTGACACTCTCGTCAGCCTATAGAGAGAAAAATCCCAATCCGTCCAAATCGGGAAGAAAAAGGTGAATAACAAGATAAATTAGGAAAAAAGCACTACAGTAAACTTGTTGAAAAGAAAAACAAATAACATAAGAATTATACAGTCAAACCAAAAATGATTCAGACACCAGATATAATTTTAGATTTTTATTTCTAGTGGGTGCAGTACACCATAGTTCATTTATGTCAGTGAGGATAGCAAAACAAAGTAAACTGTGACATCCAAAAATTCTTCATACAGTGGACTACTTGTAAAATTTGGGAGGAAAAATGATTCAGATGCTTTGACCTGAACATGTTTTGCTTAAGTGTTTTTCTTTATTTACTAATGCAACCTTTTTACACCACAGTCTGAACAAAATTAAGCAATTGGTTGAGCTTAATTAGTATTATCTAATTGTGTACTTAAGTTTAACAGCTGGCAGCTGTTCAACATAATTCATTACATACCTTTCTGTCAAAGTTATCTGACATTATCAAGAAGAATTAGTTTTTGACACAGTTCCACTCTGAGTTCTTCTCATATTTCATTACCATTTTCTAAACTATAGTGAATAAACGATGATAATGTGAGAAATAATATCTGAATAAATGTTGGTCTTTCCTTTAATGACCAGTTTAATATGAATGCTGAAAATATGCTTGTTATGTCTTCACCCAATAATAACATTACTTTCATATAATGCATATTTATTGCATAACCATTGTGTGCAAAAAAAAAAAGCATTTTTATCTTTGTCTTGGGCTTTGACTAAAACAACTTAAAGTAAAATTTTACAACAAGTTTTCATTAGTTAAAATTAGTTAATTATATTTGTTAAAACAAAATAAAATGTTACTAAATGTAATTTCTTTCCCTCAGAGAAACGTCAGGATAATGGAAGAGTGTACTATGTCAATCACAACACACGAACGACGCAGTGGGAGGATCCTCGAACCCAAGGGTAATCATGTCCTGCAGTCACATGACCCATGCGCTCCATAGCAAATGATCTGCAGACTGTGTGTCTTTGAGCGTCAATTTACCAATGTTGGGGAAGCTACTTTGAAAGTGCGAAGTTACGAATTATGAAGCTGTTCATAATTGTGCTCCAGTGCACTTTTGAAAATATAGTTGGCAACAATGCAAAGCTACATGCAGTAGGTGACTCAATTTCCAACTGGCGCTGAATAATGTCATGCCATGTAATGTGCCAAAAACAGCTGCAGTGGAACTTGACAGAAAAGCGGGCGAGAGTTGGCTAAAATTGTCAGCTTTAATCTGATTGGCTGATGGGCCTGCTGGCCCAGGATGTGTGTTCATCGCCCACTAGGAAACTAAGTCCTGGTTACTGTCAAAATCAGCGCTTCTGAGGAAGTCAGAATCTAGTCACTGGATATCCACAAGCATATGTCGCTTGTTATTGTGTAAGAAATGAACTGCTTTACATGTCAGTCAGAGGGCCACTTCCTGTCTAAGAGGGTGTGTTTTTTGCCATGCAGTGTGTATCACACTTTTTATGCCTAGTAGGGTTGTGACGGTGAGGAAGTTTTATCCACCGGATAATCGACATGTGACAACACCAGTAATAGCAGTATCACCAGGGGAGGGAAGGGATCGTTTTCCCTCTTTCCCTGGCTTTTCTTCACTTTTTAATAGCTTGTAAATGCTGTGCGCATTTAGCTGCAATTCTGCATCAATTGATAGAATGAACGACAACAAAACAGTACAATGACCAACTCGTTTATATTAAACATCGAATGTTTAATTAATTTGACAAAACTAATAAACATACATCATGCTATAGGCCAAATATAAAATAAGTAGTGCTGTAAAAAATAAATCACATCCAAAATAAAAGTTTTTGTTTGCATTATATATGTGTGTGTTATGTGTATATTTATTATGTATACATAAATACACACAGTGTTTTGAAAATATTTGTTTATATTATTCATATTGATTTAATTTATATTATATATATATATATATATACATACATACATACAATACACACAAATACAGTATATTATCTAAACAAAAACTTTTCTTTTGGATGCTATTAATCGCGATTAATAGTTTGACTACTAGAAATAACATATAAACCTACACAAAGTATAAATATGAGAAAAGAAAAGAAAATCGGCAAGCACGGTGGAATTAAATAAGATACGAATGTTTAAAAAAACAACTTTCTAAATCATCTTAGATAAATGGCCAAAGTCAACAGGTTTTAGGGCATCCAGAATAAATGTAGGTGCTTTTGCATTTAGCTTCTAAACTAAATCTTCCGCTGTCGTCTTGTCTTATTTTATCTCACCCTCCTCACGAGATAAAAGAAATCTGACTCCTGCTGCTGATCTATGCACACTGCAGTAATTGTATCCTCTGTTCTCTAACCGAACAAAATGAGTGATGTAACCGGTGTTGCGACTATCGCAGCAAGCCTAATGTGTAAAACTGCGCTATGTTTAAGTTAGCTGTCTGCTCAAACAAAACGAATACCACAACTCATCCACTGAAGCTGCAAAACATTCTTTGTTTGCTCATTTTTATTTTTACATTGTTTATTTGTTCATTGCGTCTTAGATTTTCCTGAAGCACGTCATGTAATGTAGTGTTAAGCGTCCAGCAGGGTGCGCTGCTCTCACTGCCCTCCTCCATTTGCAGGATGATCCAGGAGCCGCCCCTGCCGCCCGGCTGGGAGATGAAGTACACAGCAGAGGGGGTGCGATACTTTGTGGACCACAATTCTCGCACCACCACCTTTAAAGACCCCCGGCCAGGCTTTGAGTCAGGGTAAAGCTCACACACGCTATAGTTCAGACTGCATGCTCTGATTGTATGTGAAGGCCGGAGACAGATACTGTAGATCAAGCACCTGATGGAAACAGGTTCACAGCAGCTCTCCAGTTTGTGGACGCTTCTGAGCCACTCACATGGGTTTATTAGTATCTAGACAGCTGATGGTCGATGCAGTGTAGGTGTATGATTCATAAAGATTCAATTTCATATATATATAAACTATACATACTCTACCGGTCATTATTCCCAGTTTGGAATAATTATGATTTTACATGTTTTTTGATCTTATGCACACCATGGCTGCATTTCTTGATCACATATACAGTAAATACAGTAAAATTGTGAAATATTTGTATAATTTAAAATAACTATTCTATTTTAAAATATATTACGTTGTCATTTATTCCTGTGATGCAAAGCTGGATTTTTATTTCATTTTCAGTGTCACATGATCCTTCAGAAATCATTATATATTGATTTGCTGCTCAAGAACTGTTTGGTTTTAGAAAAAAAGGAAATAAATGAAAGACTAAAATAAATTTAATTGACTAAAAGTGACAGTAAAGACATCTATAATGTTACAAAAGATTTCTATTTCAAATAAATGCTGTTCTCCTGAACTTTGTCAGTGTTTCCACAAAAACATTAAGCAGCCAAAAACAACAAAAAAAAACCTGATAATACATTTACATTTACAATAATAATGAGCAACTCCGCATATTATAAAGATTTCTGAAGCATCATACGACATGGACAACTCAGCAAAAATTCAGCTTTGCCATTACGGCAATACATTGTTTTAAAATAGAAGTTATTTATTTTTGAATTGTAATAATATTTCACAATATTATAGTTGTACTGTATTCTTGATCAAATAAATGCAGCTTTGGTGAGAAGAAGAGACTTCATTAAAAACATGAATCCTAATTATTCACTTTTGACTTGTCATGTATAATTTGTTTATATTTTATATCCTCTCACAGAATATGAGTTATTTATTTCCTTTCCTTGTTTCTCTCTTGTTTCTTTCATACATCTCTTGTTGTTGTTGTCTCATTCCTCAGAGTTTCCCTCTTTCTAAACTGATCTGTCTTGTGCTTGTTAGCACAGCTGTGCAGCTCAACACAAGATTGAAAATAAAAACACTAGCTTCTCTAATATTTTTGTATTCTATCTATTTGTTTTCTTGTTATTTATCACACAATTAACAGTGGCAAAAAGGCCTGTTTTCTTTTTATTTATTATATAATGAAAATGAACAATAAAACACTAGCTATGTGTACTACGTTAGGCTAACTGAGACTTGTCATAGCACTTGCGTATCATTGCTCTTTTGAATGCTTCCATTGTCCTCGTCTGTAAGTCGCTTTGGATAAAAGCGTCTGCTGAATGACTAAATGTAAGACAAGCTGTATATGACAATGCGTTCTCTGATCTGAATCTTCACTGATGTGTCTCTTTGACCTGTTTATGGAAGCGGTGACTTTATTCTGCCGCTGGTAAAGTTTGTCCAGTCTTCACGGCTCATGTTGGTCACGTCTGAGGCACCTCACTCATGGAATAAATGACATCTGAAAGATCTCATAGTGCTTTGTTTGCGGTTTAGCTCAAGACAGGGTGGCTCTCCGGGTGCGTACGACCGCAGCTTCAGGTGGAAATATCACCAGTTCCGCTTCTTGTGTCACGTGAGTTGTTCCGATCGCTCTGGGTCTTGATTTAGTGCAACATTTTTGTCATTTAGCATCAGCAAGTTAATGTGTGACCTGCTTTTTCTTCTCTCTCTGCGCAGTCCAACGCGCTGCCCAGTCACGTGAAGATCTCTGTATCCCGACAGACTCTCTTTGAGGACTCATTTCAACAGGTGGGTCTTGATTTCAGGTCAGGATGATAACTACGTTTTCAGAATCATTCTAATTCTATGAGAACAGCGAAGTCCACACCATGAAATCACTTTCAAAGCTTTTACATGCAGCTGATGAATGATAAACATCCGTTCGACATTAAAGAGCTTGAGCTAAAGCTGGGCGCTAAGATCATTGTCTACTGGTGTAGATGCTAGTATAGTTGTAGTTAAAGGTCCCGTTCTTCGTGATCCCATGTTTTAAACTTTAGTTAGTGTGTAATGTTGTTGTTAGAGTATAAATAATATCTGTAAAATTCTAAAGCTCAAAGTTCAATGCCAAGGGAGATATTTTATTTAACAGAATTTGGCTACAAAAAACGACCCGTTTGGACTACATCCCTCTACTTCCTGCAGTAATGACGTCACTAAAACAGTTTTTTGACTAAGCTCCGCCCACATGAATACACAAAAAGGGGGCGTGGTCTTGTTGCGCTCCGACGGAGAAGAGGAAGAGCTGCGTTTGTGTTTGTCGCCATGTTGTCGAAACGCTGTTATTTTCATCTCGGAGTCCAGTCACCTTTGTTTGGGCTTCCCAGGGACGCTGTACTTAGAGATCAATGGTTACAATTTATGTTTAACTCGGTTCCCGAAAATTATAATCCACATGTAAAACTATGTGCAGCACATTTTGCTGAGGACAGCTTCCTCAATCTCAATCAGTTTAATGCTATTTTAATATTATTTAAGTTGGTGCGTGTAACAGTTTCTGTAACTTATTACACAAAGGGCAACGCTGTTTAGCTTTGTTAACTAGATGTTAGGGCTGTGCAAAAAAATCGAATGCGATGCGAAAATTTCTTTTAATTTTTTTTCCATATTCATTTTTCTGGATTCTGTTTTGCTCCTTTAAAAAAAAAAAAAAAATGTATCAATTAAAAAACCCTTCAGGGCTGATATAATTTTATTCTGACCTCCTGAGGTGGACAAGCATCATCTAAACAGTGTTTTCACATTTTAATTTTGCTGACACACCTTTATAATGAGAATCGTGTGGTGTTTCCTCTCAGATCATGAACATGAAGCCGTATGACCTCCGCCGGAGACTCTACATCATCATGAGAGGAGAGGAGGGACTGGATTACGGAGGAATAGCCAGGCAAGTTCAGTTTGAGCTCCTGTGGCTCCTGTCTCGCTGTTCGTCAGTGTTTCTGGTTTGGGGAGGCTGTGGTGTAACTCTGCTCGTTGGTGTCTGGACCTCATAGTTGTCTTCCTGTGTCTGTGTCTGTCTCCTGTGTCCTGTCAGTGGTTTTACCCTATGGTAGGTTACGTCATGCTGTTCTACCACAGGGTAGAACCACGGACCGGATGTCTGGAGGTGTCTGCGTCGACCAAACACCCCTGGGGTCAAAGGTCAGGGCTTGGGTTCTGTTGTACTGCGTATGATTTAATGTGTGTGTTTGTGCTGTCTTCATCTTCATGCCTTTATGTTGCACCTGCACCATTTTTTACTTACAAAATAAGCTGAAACTTCACTTTAGGTGGCATTTTCTTGTCTGGGAATTTCTTTAATTCTTATAAGTAGAAGTAAGTGCTGTCCATCAAATAGTGTTTCATTTGGTTTTCATTTTTAATAATTGTATTCTACAAAATGTTCACTTGTGACCCTGGACCACAAAACCAGTCATATGGGTCAATTTTTTGAAATTGATATTTTTACGTATGAATTGTGAATAAATCATCTTTCCATTGGCGTATGGTTTGTTAGGAGGACAATATTTGGATGAGATGCAACTATTTGAAAATCAGGAATCTGAGGGTGCAAAAAAAAAAAAGATCTAAATATTAAGAAAATCATCTTTAAAGTTGTCCAGATGAATTTATTAGCAATGCACATTACTAATCAAAAATTAAGTTTTGATATTTTTATGGTAGGAAATTTACTAAATATCTTTGTGGAATATAATCTTTACTTAATATCCTAATGATTTTTGGCATAAAAGAAAAAAATTCAAATGTTGACCTTTTGACCCATACACTGTATTGTTGGCTATTGCTACAAATATACCTGAGCTGTTTATGACTGCTTTTGTGTTTTGTGTTGTTCTCTCTGTACATTTTCTTCATTTGGTTTTGTTAGCGTCACTCACAAGTGACTCACAGAATTGATTGTGAGCCACTTGATTGAATGATTGTTAATTATTGTGCCTTTCTTTACAAAACTGAAATTGTTAAAAACATAACAGTTTTTTAATGAATGAGTTGAAGTGAATAGTGAAGGAAAGGCAGCCAAAATGTGTCCAGCAAACATAGATATTAACGTAACATACTGTGTATTAAAAGCGTCCCAGGATGCATCTCATGAAGTTGATTGACAGAATGCACAGAGTATGTAGAGGTGCACGTGGGTTATTTCATCGTTTTTATTAAATATTTCTGGATTGGTATTTCCTTTGCTGTTCTTTCCCATTACTCTCTTAAGTAGTTGTGTCTTTTCTAAAGAAACAGGCTTCTGTCAGGCCTCAAACAATTAAATGTTCCCTTTACTGTAAACATCTGTTGATTACTTTCAAAATCATTCCTGATTTCTAGTAATAAACTACATACAGATTTGGAAGTTTTCAAAGAATATTTTAGTAAAATTTGCCAACAGTGTATACGATAGTACAGTATATGGGAATACCTTTAGCTGGTAATGTGATGTTACTAACATTATGTTTTGTATCTGTCTGTAGGGAGTGGTTTTTCCTGCTGTCTCATGAGGTGTTGAACCCCATGTACTGTCTGTTTGAGTATGCCGGTAAAAACAACTACTGTCTACAGATTAACCCTGCTTCCTCCATCAACCCCGACCACCTCACCTACTTCCGCTTCATCGGCCGCTTCATTGCCATGGTGAGACCACCTTAAGACTAGTAGCTTCCCCCTGCATTAAAATAAACTGTGTGTGTGTGTGTGGATGGTTGTGATCATTGTGTTTTGATATAGTGACTGGTCTTAATTGAGATCTGGACTGAACACAAGCAGTTCCTCTCATGCCCTTCAAGAGCAATACAGAATATCTTATAGATTCTCTATGCTGTGTGTTACATTTTTTTCTCAGCCCTTGTGTTTCTCCTGTTTTGTGTGACAGACTCGGGGTGCCTGTGTTTTTTTTGGAGATCATTCCCACAGTTCTGTGCTGTTGCATTAAACTGTTGCTGAACCTTTAGAACACAGAAGCATATTTCTGTGTGCTTTGAAGTCTTTATATAGAGTGAATGAGAAGAGAATTTAAGAAAAGCAAAACTGAGTATTGAATGATGTTACTTAGAGGCAAATTCAAGGGACAAGAATCCTCAGTGTTGTGAATGTTTACATGCATGTTATTTGTGAATGATTGGAATTTATAAGTACACACACATTTAACTATCAAATCTGAGGTTTACAAGGAAGATCCATTCTGTGTGAAAATGGAACTGAATATACTCATAAATGTTCCATGATTTTGACATCACGGTTGTATGATAATATACCACACTTTTAAATTACAGACGAGTTTAGCATCACAGTCCAGATACACTTAGAAGCATACATATAAGTCCTCTTACATTAGTTTTAGATTTTTTTTTGTCTCTTAAGTATTATATAGCACTATATTTTTTGTGATCTATATAACACAGATCACAAAAAATAATGAAGCATTTCTAAGAAAATGTTATGGTTTCGTTTATTGAAGGTTAAACTGTTATCGGGACAAACATTTATTTATGGTGACCTTTAAAATGGCTACCAACAGTACAGCAGAATTGCCCTAATGACTCTTAAAATTGGACTTGATACAATGCAAACACATTTTTAAAAGACATGAATACTTATAATAGCCAATAGTTCACCCTTCAGCTATGATGTCGTACTGTATTTGGAGCACTAGAAACAGATTAATCCTCCGTATGTGTGAAATCTTGCATGCTGCAAGAAAAAAAAGTTGGTCCTTAAAATTTAAACTGGATTGGATGAAAATCAACTGTTAATTATACATGACTGAACAATTGATGAATCCCTAGCTGATGCATGGATTTGTTCTTGAAATTAATTTTAAATTAGAAATATTCAATGTGGTCTCAATAAATTCAAGCTTATAAAAGATGCATTCATAATAATTCTAAAATAATATGCAAAATCCTTTTTAAATTAGATTTAGATACTAATGAATATTGTTGGACATGTCATTCCCAGGAGTAATTACATCAACATTAACAGTTCTATTTCTTCATTAAATGTGTTACACCTGTGTGTGTGGATCAATAATTGTAATTGTATCTCAATAAATTAGAATGTCATGGAAAAGTTAACTTATTTCAGTAATTCAACTCAAATTGTGAAACTCAAATTGTATTAAATTCAGTGCACACAGACTGAAGTAGTTTAAGTCTTTGGTTCTTTTAATTGTAATGATTTTGGCTCACATTTAACAAAAACCCACCAATTCATGATCTCAACAAATCAGAATATGGTGACATGCCAATCAGCTAATCAACTCAAAACACCTCCAAAGTTTTCCTGAGCCTTCAACATGATCTCTCAGTTTGGTTCACTAGGCTACACAATCATGGGGAAGACTGCTGATCTGACAGTTGTCCAGAAGACAATCATTGACACCCTTCACAAGGAGGGTAAGCCACAAACATTCATTGCCAAAGAAGCTGGCTGTTCACAGAGTGCTGTATCCAAGCATGTTAACAGAAAATTGAGTGGAAGGAAAAAGTGTGGAAGAAAAAGATGCACAACCAACCGAGAGAATCGCAGCCTTATGAGGATTGTCAAGCAATATCGATTCAAGAATTTGAGTGAACTTCACAAGAAATGGACTGAGGCTGGGGTCGAGGCATCAAGAGCCACAACACACAGACGTGTCAAGAGATTTGCTGAACCACAGGCAATATCAGAGGCGTCTTACCTGGGCTAAGGAGAAGAAGAACTGGACTGTTGCCTAGTGGTCCAAAGTCCTTTTTTCGGATGAGAGCAAGTTTTGTATTTCATTTGGAAACCAAGGTCCTAGAGTCTGGAGGAAGGGTGGAGAAGCTCATAGCCCAAGTTGCTTGAAATCCAGTGTTAAGTTTCCACAGTCTGTGATGATTTAGGGTGTAATGTCATCTGCTGGTGTCAGTCCATTGTGTTTTTTTGAAAACCAAAGTCACTGCACCCGTTTACCAAGATATTTTGGAGCACTTCATGCTTCCTTCTGCTGACCAGCTTTTCGAAGATGCTGATTTCACCATATCAAATATCAATCCTTATCAAAGAGGGGCCATCTCCACAATATATAACACCTTTCTCACATGTTACCCCTTGGCTTCTGATAGTCTGTGGATTACTTGGGCTAGGGATCTTAATATAGAGACAGAGACATGGCAGTCGATGCTGCGACAAGTGTCATCTAGAACCAGCTAATCTAACTCATATGTTCTGGACCTGTCCTGCTTTATTTCTTTTCTGGGACTTTGTTTTTGACTAGCTTTCAGCTATCACTTCTGTTAATATCCATGCCTCTCCACTAATTGGCTTGTTTGGAGTTCTACCTCCTGTTGCCGTCTCATTTCACTGAGTTGGTAGCTTTTCTTACACTAATAGCGAGATGTTGTATTTTGATGAACTGGAAGGGTCCTCGTGTTCCTTCTCATACTCTGTGGATAAAAGATGCCTTATTTTTTGTCAAATTGGAAAAAAATTAAACATTGCCTTCGTGGCTCCATGGTTAAATGTAAAAAAAATATGGTTTCCCTTTTTCAAGCATGTTAAATCTTTGCAGCTGGATGCAGTCTCAATTGACTGACTGTCCACCCACCCTGTACTATCAGTGTTGGCTATCCAGGTGAAGAACTGGTATTGTCGTTAGGAACGCACATTTATTTTCTAATTTTTGGGGTTACTCAACTTTACTTTCTGTACCTAAGGCTGACTTTTTCCTATGTCTGTATCATGACATAAAGTTCTGTTACTTATACTATATTGGATACTATACTAAACTTGTTAGTACTGTGAGGGATTTTGTGCTGGTATCTTTGTATTTTTTTTTTTTCTCTAGATTATACATTTTTGTTTTTATATTGAGTTTTTATCTCTGTCGTTGTGAAAAATTTAATAAATAAATCATATATATATATACACACCTTCTCATTCAAAGAGTTTTCTTTATTTTCATGACTATGAAAATTGTAGAGTCACACTGAAGGCATCAAAACTATGAATTAACACGTGTGGTGTTAATTATATACGGAATTATATACATAACAAAAAAGTGTGAAACAACTGAAAATATGTCATATTGTAGGTTCTTCAAAGTAGCCACCTTTTGCTTTGATTACTGCTTTGCACACTCTTGGCATTCTCTTGATGAGCTTCAAGAGGTAGTCACCTGAAATGGTCTTCCAACAGTCTTGAAGGAGTTCCCCGAGAGATGCTTAGCACTTGTTGGCCCTTTTGCCTTCTGTCTGCGGTCCAGCTCACCCCTAAACCATCTCGATTGGGTTCAGGTCCGGTGACTGTGGAGGCCAGGTCATCTGGCGCAGCACCCATCACTCTCCTTCTTGGTCAAATAGCCCTTGATGCCTTCAGTGTGACTCTACAATTTTCATAGTCATGAAAATAAAGAAAACTCTTTGAATGAGAAGGTGTGTCCAAACTTTTGGTCTGTACTGTATATATTTAAAAAGATGCCGATTTCATTTTCCAGCAGGATTTGGCACCCGCCCACACTGCCAAAAGCACCAAAAGTAGGTTAAATGACCATGGTGTTGGTGTGCTTGACTGGCCAACAAACTCACCAGATCTGAACCCCAGAGAGAATCTATGGGTTATTGTCAAGAGGAAGATGAGAAACAAGAGACCAAACAATGCAGATGAGCTGAAGGCCACTGTCAAAGAAACCTGGGCTTCCAGACCACCTCAGCGTTGCCACAAACTGATCACCTCCATGCCACGCTGAATTGAGGCAGTCATTAAAGCAAAAGGAGCCCCTACCAAGTATTGAGTAAATACACATACTCTCCAGAAGGCCAACAATTCACTAAAAATATTTTTTTTCATTATTATTATTGGTCTTATGAAGAATTCTAATTTGTTGGTAGGTTTTTGTTAAATGTGAGCCAAAATTACCACAAATTAAAGAACCAAAGACTTGAACTACTTCAGTCTGTGTGCATTTAATTTATTTCATACACAAGTGTCACAATTTGAGTTGAATTACTGAAATAAATGAACTTTTCGACGACATTCTAATTCATTGAGATACACGTGTGTATGAAGAAAAGACTGGACAAAAGGTTGTCTAATAACCAAACATGTCTTAATCCCTTCTTCTCCATCATCCTGCCATATATCATAATAGGGGAAGAAAAGACTTGAAATACTATTATTTGTTTTATGACCTTTGACCTGTGATCGGCTCTCTGCAGGCATTGTATCATGGGAAGTTCATTGACACAGGCTTCACTCTGCCGTTTTACAAGCGCATGCTTAACAAGAAACCCACCCTGAAAGACCTGGAGTCCATCGACCCTGAGTTTTACAACTCCATCATGTGGGTCAAGTGAGTATCAAGACTGCGGACTGCACTCACTAACATCAATCAAGCAGTTCTGTGACAAACACGACTTTGATGCTGATGTGTGTTCACAGAGAGAATGATTTGGAAGAGTGTGGCGTGGAGCTGTACTTCGCTCAGGACATGGAGATTTTGGGCAAGGTGACAACACACCAGCTGAAGAACGATGGAGAAAATGAACTCGTCACACAGGACAACAAAGAGGAGTACATTAGGTACAGCTGCCCCATGATACCAGTATCACTGGTCAATTAATCAGATGCCTTTATCCAATGAGAAGTTTTTTTTTTTATGTTGGAATGCTTATCTAATTCCAGTTCAGTATGCAACTCCAGTATAAGAGTCTGTTTGAGAAACCTGTTTGATAATAGTCATTATTTTTAATGATAATAGTCTGGTGCTGCTAGTGATGCAGAAACTCCACACATTTAAACACCTTTGTTCAACTTTTCTTGTGTCTTTTAAAGGGTTCATGAACTGTCTCTGTGCCTCTTAGGTCCCTTTATAATGTTATCAAGATTTTTACATTAAAAAAAAAAAAAAAAAACATAGTTTTGAATTAATAATATATTTTTTGTCCTGTTTATAACTCCACTCATCAGAATGCTCTATTTGAAAAGATGTGGAGGATTGTAGACTCGGAAGTAAACACCCAATGATATGATTGGCTAATAGTTGTGTATGTTTGACAGCATACATCCTTCACACATGTCAAAAATGCATATCAATACATATCCAACGATCTGTTTAACAGACAGAAATAGTAATAATGTAATGAAAACAGTTACTCACACGTAACAGGGGTTGATCTTTTGTGGAGGTGGTAGTTATCCACACTGTTACATCATATAGTAGAACATTCCACAAGCTGTCGTTTTGGCAGACTGCCTTCAATATAAGCTGTTTTTAGTCTAAATGTGGACGCTAATATCATTGTTTATAGTTATCGTTCTTGGTGTGAACGGGGCTTAACGAGAAACTTTTGAGTTCTGAAACTTACAGGATTTTTTATAGTACAATGGCCTCTTATGTCAAAAGATCAAGGCAATGTGGTTTCTCAGTTCATGACCCCTTTAAAATGGATTGTTCCTTTACCAGTGATCTGAAACGTGTCGCGTGTTTTTCCTGCAGTCTGCTCACTGATTGGCGCTTCACACGCGGGGTGGAGGAGCAAACGAAAGCCTTCCTGGATGGGTTCAATGAAGTTGTGCCTCTGGAATGGTTGCGTTATTTTGATGAGAAAGAGCTGGAGGTGGGCGTTTAAGTATTTTTAGCAAGGGCTTGACATAAATTGTAATTAAAAAAACCATGTCTATATAGAGACACAAACATTGAGGAAATGATGTGAATAACCTGGTTTTGGGCAGTGTGGTTAAGTTTGGACTTGTTTTAGGCGTACTGATGTTATCTTTATCAGGTTATGAGGTTGATGGTATGTGATTTTGTTTCTTGCTCCAGCTCATGTTGTGTGGGATGCAGGAAATCGATCTGAACGACTGGCAGAAGAGCACCATCTATCGGCATTATACCAAAAACAGCAAGCAGATCCACTGGTTCTGGCAGGTAATTCACACCTTCAGCCTCAGGTGTTTTTATGCACTCACAGCTACTGCTCCTGTCTCTGTCTTTTTAATATACAGTATATATTTCATTATGTGTCACACAGGTGGTAAAGGAAATGGACAATGAAAAGAGAATTCGCCTCCTGCAGTTTGTCACAGGAACTTGTCGCCTGCCGGTTGGAGGCTTTGCAGAACTGATAGGTAGAGTTGTAATATCAGTTATAATGTACCACATACACAAAAGATCCATGTGTCATACAATACTGTATGACATTACTTCATGCTATATATATTATAGAGATAAAGCTTTATATTTTACATATAATTTTGTTCACAGAAAGGAAACTCAAATGGCAGAAAGCGACATTCTATTTGTTTATTTTACAAAAGCACAATGTTTTGTTTTTATTGTAAGTATACTCAAATAAAAGTAGATCTTTTACAGTGATGCATTATTAATGAGACAATAAATGAAGAATGTTTAAAGTCGATGTTGCTGGTAAAAAGAAACAGTTAAAGTGATCGCGCCAGCACACGTACACACACACTGACACAAAACATATCAGTTCCAGCATTGCTAACTTGACAGTGTAGTTGTTGCTTTATCAAAATAAATCAGCCTATGTGTCACCGTTGGAATGCGACTGAAGATCATAACCTATAATTTACATAATAAATAATAGTTTCGACTTCAGAAACATTGCAAATATGAAAATATTATGGAATATTTGGATTTGTGCCGAATGAGAGAGGTAGGATACACGGGCAACAAGTGTAGTAATCAAAGATGATTATATTGTATAGATGATAGCCAGAGATGTTGTCATCAATTATTGCTCTTCACATGTGACCTGAGTTCTGTCCTCGCTGTACATATTCGGTGTTTGGAAGTGTAAATCGTTTTAATAGTTCCTCTTTTGATGATCATGTTGTTTAGGAAGTAACGGGCCACAAAAGTTCTGCATAGACAAAGTGGGGAAGGAAACCTGGCTGCCTAGAAGTCACACTTGGTGAGGGCTCTAAATCTGAAAGACAAGTACAAAATAACTCTTTTCACAGAAGTGTGTTTGTACTTATTTGTTGCTCCTGCTTTACGATTACAGCTTTAATCGTCTGGATCTGCCACCCTATAAGAACCTGGAGCAGCTCAGAGAAAAACTTCTGTTCGCTATCGAAGAAACTGAGGGATTCGGACAAGAGTGACGAGGCTGATTATATCTCAGCATAGAAGGGACAGGACCAGCAAAATAATTTATTTTGAATAGGCCATTAATGTGGACTGAATGAACAGACTGTTGATTAGACTAACAGAAAATTTGCAATTCAAACACTAGTTCACCTAAAAATGGAAACTCGCCTCATTTATTCACCCTTACGTCATTTTAAACAGATGATGTTATTTTTCTGTGCAACACAAAGGACGAATTTTGAAAAGAGCTGCATAAAGATTCTTCAAACTTCAACGTTTGTCTTCCACTGAATAAATAATAGCATATTGGTATGTAATGACATGAGGATGAGCGAACAGCAGCTTCATTTTTTGGGTTAACTTTACTTTTAATCAGCAGAGCAGAGACACTGATGGATCAGCAGCAGATAAATAATTTGTTTGAATGTAATAGTTCAGTTGGTAAATTCAGGGGATGATGATTTCACCTTACATTTCTATGCAGAGAAAGCAATGCAAATTATGACACGGTTCACAGCATAACCAGTTTTATAAATCAGGTCCAAATATATTCCCTAAATTGTCTAAATCAAAATATAATCAATCCTGATTTTCCAGTGTGAGGTGAAATTCTCAAACTCCCTGCTTATTATGCAGCATCCAATACAGAAATATTACTTGTACTAATAAAATAAACCGCAGCAAATCTTCAATTGCAGATGTCATGGGCCGCAGAGCTGTCATATCAGTGTGTGTATATGGACTAGAAGACCACTGAGAGGATAGAGAAAATAATTGTTTTAAAGAGAATGAGCAGACGGGATTTCATTATTTTTTGACATGCCATGCTACACTGTATATAGTTGAAATAAAATCCAGTCATGGACTGTAAACGCATAGTCTGTGGATCATTTTAAATGTAAAAAAAAAGCTTTCAAATCTCGAGTTCAGTACCATATGAACAAGCAACTTGATTTTTTTTTTTTACAAGTTTATTTTGAATTAAAATGGAAATTATATGGGAGCACATTCTGCCTGTGCAGCAGGGATATAGTGTGAAGATTTGAAATGTGTGCATTTACCTTAAATTGTGATTCCCATAATCACTAAAGGACAATCTACTCTTATGCTCTAAAATCCTCAGATTTGGAATTGTGCATTTCTATGACAACACTATTGATGCAGAAATGAATCTGTGTAAGGGGGGGGGGGGGGGGGGGGGGGTATTTATAGGTTTTTTTCAAGGATGTGAATGCTTTCTTAAGTTGGAATCAAATAATTTCAACATGGTGTGAATGCACCTTGATAGGATTTTACTTGATGATCCTCAGAGCAGCCTTGGGTCCGTAGATAAAAAATAAAATAAAAATAGATTTAAAAAATGTAAATGTTTTAACAGTTCAAGTATGCAGTTTGAAGACTTGTTTTGTTTTTTATTCAGAAGTGCCATTATTTTCATTTTCAGGTTAAATATTCTGTAATTACTCGAAGTGCTTATGATAAAATTCAGGATTTCAGATAATTTATTATGCAGCACATTTTTCAAGTTATGTTCAGCTCTAAAATATATATCAGTTAAATATTGTTCTTTTGTGGAGAAAAACTGTCCAGTGTTTTGTATATATAGCTCTTTATCTATTTTACAGAAATGAGCCTGTGGATATTTTAAAATGTATATGGCATTTATGTAAAGTGTAAAAATCTTTTCAAATGTCTATGTTTACTTGATTAATATCTAAAATTAGCAAGTTTAAACATCAAAAGTGTTTACAGACAATATAAATATAGCCAATTATATTGTCAAAAATATGACGTTAGAAACATTGTCCTGAAACGATGCGCCATGTGTGTCTGTACGGACTCTTATTTTGAAATCTGTCGTTTTCTTCTGCTCTGGGCGCAAGACTTCTGCCAAAGACACAAGAAAACACATGAAAAGCACATTTATGACCCACTACATTTACATTTCAATTCATAATCCGAAAGGGATATCTAAGTGTTAGTATATTATTAATGCATCCATAGTAATGTTGTAAAAACACATACTCTCATTGTAAATGTCTGCTGTTCATGCATAGCTACAGATCATGTCCTGATGAAATAGCCAGCTTGTGTTATAATCACTTCAGTAAACTGCCTAAAAGAGGAAAGCCAGAGGAGGGCAGAGAGTGGACTCGGGCTGCTGTGATTCTGCTGACTGACAGTTCAGAGCAGAAGACAGGTCAGAAACACAGAAATCAATTCAAAATTATATGAAAACTGCAAAATGCCCTTCTAACCATTTGCTCACAGTTCACAAGCAGGTAGTGTCTTTGGGGACCGGCAGCAAATGCATCGGCCAATCTGCCATGAGCATGAAGGGTAAATGTCAAAAACACTTTGCACAAATGCAAACCTAAATGTGCATCCCCATATATTGAGTATATTGTGCTGATTTGCAGGTGATATTCTGAATGACAGTCATGCTGAGCTTATTTCTCACAGGAGATGTGTCAGGTAATTTATTTCATCTGACAGTGCTTCATTGCATTAGTCATGCGTTCACAAACCAAACCCCAACTGCGTCTGAGATCTTTTGTAGCTTACACACACACACACACACACACACACTGTAACCATATCTTATGGGCATATATAATGGATTTATGTGTTTACACATCTATGTTTGTACATGGATTTCACATTCATCAAGCGGATGTTATGTCCTGTAACCTTTCTTCTAAAGGGCTGAACATGTTCAAATGAAGGGGATCTGCCGTGAGCAATAGCCATCAATCAATACATTGTATGGGTCAAAATTATTGATTTTTCTTTTATGCCAAAAATCATTAGGATATTAAGTAAAGATCATGTTCCATGAAGATATTTTTTAAATTTCCTAAATAAATATATCAAAACTTTGATTCAAACATTTGATTCCAAAAAAAAAAAAATTTGTTTACATAATATATGTGTGTGTATTGTGAATATATATATTTAATGATATATTAAATAGATTTATATATTCATAACATATTTTTCTGAAATGTATAAATACGTGTGTATTTATATATACATAATAAATATACACAGAAAAAAAACGTTTTTTTTTTTTGATGATTTTAATTTGTATATATATATATATATTAAATACTAAATATTGATGTTAAAGGGATACTCCACCCCAAAATGAACATTAGTTTGACATGCCAACTGTAATGTTATGAAGCGACGAGAATACTTTTTTATATGCAAAGAAAATAATGACTTTATTCAACAATTGGTCTCCTCTGTGTCTCTCCGCATCACGGTTAACCCACTGATGGCAGATGGACTATTCTGAAGATGTTTTTCATATTCTTCTGGAGCTTGACAGTGTAAGTTACTTGGCAGTCTATGGGACAGTCACAAGCCTCCCGGTTTTCATCCAAAACATCTTCAGTTGTGTTCCGATGACGAACAAAGCTTTTACTGGTTTGAAACGACATGGAGGTCAGTGATTAATGACAACATTTTAATTTTGGGGTGGAGTATCCCTTTAAATTAAAAAGGTTCTGTGCCTTATACTACCAGTCAAATGAGTTTCTAGTTTTTTATTACTTACCATTTTAGTAAAAATAGTCATCAAAATTATAATAAAAGTGTACAACAAATGAAAATGATCAGTCATTTCGTTACAGTTGAAGAATTCATACAAAAATCTAAGGGCTAAAAATAGCATATCTAGTACTGCCCTACATACGTATATACAGACAGTCACTGATCATCAGGGAAGCAACACAAGGTTTCTCTTGAGTTTTTTTTTTATGGCATTGAAGTTTTGTGGTAATTTTGAGTCACATCTCACTGGTAAAAGAGCGGTTCGAGTGGAAACAAATGAAATTTCTGGTTAAGCATTTACAGACGACCTGTATCCTGTATGTCTAGTAGACTGAAACTTGACAGATACAGCACAAGTGTTATTTAGTCATGCGTTAAGTCAAGTTTCAGTCTACTAGACATACAGGATACAGGCCGTCTGTAAATGCTTAAATGTTTTTTGGAAGGCTATCATGCTTAAACTGGAGTTTTGTCTCAGTTCAGGTGTTGTGGTTTTCCAGATTATGTTAATTTTTCCACTTCTCTTTTCATGCTGATCTCACCAATGACCTCTTTTATTAGGAGTTACTGCCCAAAAAACAGAAATGGTCTTATAAACCCTCTGTTTCATAATGCAAGATGTTTTCCACATGCTTGAGCTGGGACTGGACTTATAGTGGTTTATATTTATTTCTTGCCAAAATTCAGAAGTTTGGAGAACAAAATAGTTGTTTCTTAACTGTTGCTAAATTTGTATAAATATTCTATATTTATATATTATTAAGCAGAGGCAAAATAAAGTTTTTTAACAAATACATTTTAAAGAAATATACAATCCAACATCGTATGTTCAAGAAATTAATAATTAATAAAAATGAATACAGTTAATAATTAAATGTGTGGACCATTTATATAATTTAATTATCTAATATTTAATAAATATATTAAAGTATTGGTAACCCTTTATTTTAAAACATCCTTATGTTACATGTACTTACTATTATAATAACAAAACATTATACATAATTACATAAAAGTAACCCTAAACCAAACCAAACCCTAATTCTAACCCTGTAGTAAGTGCATGTAGCTAATTAATATTACTCAGTACTTAAATGTATAATTACTCTTTAACAAGGACATCTTAAAATTAAGTATAACCAAAGTATTTATACATTTGGGGTCAAAAGTCTCCCTTCTGCAAAATGTTCATTATATTACCAAAATAAGAGGGATCATACAAAATGCATGTTATTTTTTATTTAGTAATGACCTGAATAAGATATTTCACAAAAGATGTTGTTAACATATAGTCCACAAGATAAATAATAGTTCTATAAAATCCATAAAAAATGAATCTATAAAAATGTCTCCGCTCACTTGACTCTTAATACTGTGTTATTAGCTGAATGATCCATAGCTGTGTGTTTGTGTTTAGTGATAGTTGTTGTTTGTCCTAAATAGTTAAACTTCCAGCTGTTCTTCAGAAAAATCCTTCAGCTCTCACAAATTCTTAAGTTTTCCAGCATTTTTATGTATTTGAACCCTTTCCAACAATGAATGTATGATTTTGAAACTATTTATTATTTATGAACTATTACAGAAGTTTCAGATGCTCATTGATGATCCATTAGGAGAAACCATGCATTAAGAGCCGGGGGGTGAAAACTTTTCAACAGAATGAAGACGTGTACATTTTTCATATTTTGCCTAAATATCATGTTTTTTTTTTTAATTTAGTACTGCCCTTCAGAGGCTGAAGAAGATAGTTGCATGTTTCCCAGAAAACAAAATAAGAAAAAATGTATCCTGATCTTCAAATTCAAAACGTTTTCATGCCCCCTCTCTCAATGCATGTTTTATATATATATATATATATATATATATATATAAATAAAAAAAAACAAATAACAGGTTAAGAGGAAGGCTGGAACATAAAAAAAAAATTTCATTTAATTTACAAATTATATGTTAAATTGTTCCATTAAAACAAAACTCACTTCTCATCTCTCACAGATGCTCTGATGTGAGGGATTTGCTGTCAGGTTTCTCCGTACACGATCTGGAGACCACACACACCGAGGTCAAACACACACACACACACACACAGGGGAGAATATCTCCCCTCCGGGGCAGGTGAGTGGACACGCATATTCATTAAAATACAGGGGTTTATTTCTGTGCTTGTTTAACTCCTCAAAATGAGTTTGTGTTACATCAAAACTAAAGCAAATAGAAGCAGTGATGCATTCTGCACTGAACACACCCGCTGTAGACAAGAGCCTTACCAATGTGAGATTTCCAAACATTAATCTTGAATCTCTAGTGTTCACAATCCCAAAGCAGACTGCACACCTAGAGTAACTCCCAGATGGTTGACGTCTTTCCAATACAAGGTCTTCTTTGCTTATGGTGTAATGACGTTTGGTGTAGGCCTGTCTGTTTTAGCTGCTGGTGTTTGACGGGGTTTTCTTCAGATGTGTCATGTATCGTTTTGGACAGGCTCCGAAAAAGCTGTCCAGTTAATTAATTATTGAAAATCTGCGATTTTCAGAAATGTAATAACTTTTTACGTTATGATTTAGTGATTTATGCTGCCTTTCAAAAGTTTGGGATCAGTAAGATTTCCCATGTTTTTTAAAGAAGTCTCTTTGCTGATCAAGGTTGTATATCTTTGATCAAAAATACATTAAAAAAAATAATAATTTTGCGAAATATTATGGATATATCTTCATATCTGGAACCTGTGATTTCAGACTTTATTTCAGGATTCTTTGATAAATAAAACTTCAAAATATATATTTTTGGTTACAATATACTCTTTAAAGTTTGGGGTCAGTACATTTTTTCTTTCCTTTTTTATTTGTTTATTATTTTTATTCAGCAAGGATGTTTTAAATGGATAAAAAGTGAAAGTTATAATTTAGGGAAAAATTATGTTTTGAATAAATGCTGTTCTTATAATGTTTTATTCATCAAATAATCAAAGAAAAAAGTATCACAGGTCCTTGATCCTTAAAATAAAGTGTTACTGAAGTATTTATACAGGCTAAGTTGGAAGTTAAAGGTGCAATAGGAGATTTTAGAAAATGCTAACCTTAGCCTGATAGCACTGAAAGCGAACGTCCCACCCTCCCTGCCATCGCCGTCCAAAGCCACGCCCCCTGAACACATTTATGCTCACAGACCAGAATACCAGAGACAACATGACTACAATAGACTAGTAAGCGGTTCCCAATTCCAGTCCATGTCCATGAAATAAACCCCTGCTCAGGGAGTAGGGAGCAATGAACACGGTGCAGGGATAATATCGACTGGAACACAGTTCATTCAAGTAGATTGAGTTGGTCATCTGAATTGGATGTGTTAACATAGCGAGACATGCAAAATATGTGCGCGAGCACTGGAATTGGGAACCGCTGGGCTACATCATGTGTCATTAACCAGCGAGAAAACTTAAAAAGTACTACAATACCAGGAATGAAGACCGGGTTGTTGAAGTTTGTCTGCTATTCTAGCTCTGTCTGCACAATGTGCTAATGATGTATTCTGTCTGTGCGATCAGGGTGCGCAGAGGTTGCAGATACATACGTTGACAGGCTGGTAGGAAAGCGCTAAACGCTCAGAACCGATCATTTTGATTAGACGTACATTTCTTGGTTCTATGCCTTCCACAGAACGTATAAATACAGATAAATAAATTTAAACCACTTAACTTAATGAATGCTATCGGGATGTGAAGAGACTGTCAACCAGTATGTTTCTGAAGACAATCACCTATTGCACCTTTAACATCACCCTGGTTCCTGCACCAAACACCTAAAAGGCTTTTCCTACTTAGACTATTTCCTGAGTGTTTTAGTTTGGATATTTGGCAAGATTATATGATTATAAATATACAGTGATGCTGTGAAAGTGACTAGAGAGTTTAATGTCACAGACTGCCTCTGTAGTACCATTTAGATACTTTTCAACTGTTTTTTCAAGAGAAGTAACAGCTTTTACAAAAGCAAAGGTGTGTTTATAGTATGTTGTAGAATTAATCATTACAGTATCTTGAGCTTGTGTAAACACAGACCTTATTTAAGCAATTTAACCTAAAAAACCCATTTGAAAAATCAGCTGGGCCAATGTAACCCAAGAACTGAAATGCTTGTTTTTGTTATTGAAATACTTCATGCCTGCAGCAGTCTGTTGGACTGTTGATAACTTGCCTACAGCTTTATAAGAAGGTGACATTTCTCAAAAAACATGACCATTGCACAGAATATCAAAAATCCTCTCTGAAGTGCTTCAGAAGAAAGGTCCTTTTTCAATGTTACAAACAGTAAAAGTGTCCATAACTACAGCAGTCATTGACCTTTTTTTGAGCTGGCTTGGTTCAAATTGACTGTGTGGTCCGTTTTAGTGTTCCTGTTAATGATTAGAAGTTTTCTCCCACTGAACTCACAGTGATATGAATGTCCCTACAGCTGTATCCCAGCAGTCTCTAGATGTCACTGCCATCGGTGACAAACAGGGAGTGACTAAAAAACTCTGAGCGCATCGCTAGCAAGGTGATCACCTGACAACAAGTAATTTGCATTCTGAGGAGAATATGTTAATGACTCACATGTGGGCTGTAAATGTTCAGAATGAAGCTTGGTTAATGTTACTTTATAAGCTGACAGTGTCATCCCAAAACAGTGAGTCACCACAATAACCAGCTATGAGCTCATGTTTATTACCTTTCATATTTCTCCATCTGTAGGTCATTAATCAGTAAAGTGGAGCTCTTTCATTCGTTTCTGAAACTGATGGCAGCAACAGACTCTCGGCTTCCAGATCCCTCTGGTGAGTGCTTTAAAACTGGGGAGACCTGCAATAGTTTTACTCCAGCAAACATTTCTCATTCATGAAGTTCTTATATTACCTTGCACTGACACTATTTGATGAGAACTGAACAGATCTGGATAATGACACTAACTTTACAACATTGTCATTATTCAGCTCAAGTCAGTTTAGTGCTGGTTCATTTCATGAATCAATAAAGGTTAATGAACTAAACTGTGCTGAATAAACACTAGTGTCTTCTGTAGAGCTGCTTACAGCTGAAATTCAATTATTCTCACTGTTGCTGAATTTAGTTAACAACATTAACACTGCTATTTTCCTGTTTATTCATGAGGACGCTTTGAAACTGTGTTTATAATATATAAATATATCCTAGACAATTTTTTGTCTTGGCTCCAAAATCTTTTGAACAAGAAAATACAGTTCAAGACAAAGACAAGCATGTTGTTACTCTGTGAGGTTAGGGTTAATTAATAAATTGTAAAATGTATGACGTTTAAAACATGTGACTTTCACCAACCTTAAATTTATGGACAAAACACTTGTCTCAATAGATCTCAAAGTTTAGTCTACAGTTATTACTAAACTATGACGACACATTAGATGAAAACAATGAAACCAACATACAGACTGCTTCAGAGAAAATGTGTGTACTCCTTGGTAATCAGATATGTTTCTCATGTGAAAACTAGTTCCAGACGCTCAGTAAACCGATATTTACACAGTTCCCTGTCGTGGTAATCAGATTCACTGCTCTGTTTGGTTTAGACTACTGAATTGTGGTGTAAAGTGACTTTTTTTTGTTGATTTGTGTTATTTCAAACGTTATGTGTGTTTTATTCTTGTAAAGCAGCATGATTATTGAACAGTAGATCTTTGTTAGTTGGTGACCCGAGGGAACAGTGTTCTTCTGTCCTTGTGTCTTTGAAGTGATCCTGCCCTGCGTCCAGCTCTAGTTACACCGCTGACAGACTCACACAAGAGCAAATAACAACCATCCATCCACAGAGATCCCACAACACAGGCGTCTATATGCACTCCATGCTCAAATAAATCCATCAGCCTGTGTCTGCTTTCACAGTCTCATTAGCAAAGGATTTCTGCATTATTCCAACAATAAGACTTTACTCTGTGAGCGATGCTGGGATTTCCAGGTGACTTGCAGCATTAAGGCTAAAAAATGCAAACACTTCCACCTCAGTTTTGTGCGTTGTTGTGCTCTGAAAGGGGTCATGACATGGATTTTTTTTTTATTATTTTAATATGTTTCCTAGAGGTTTACTCATCATCTTAATAAAGTTTTTTGCACAAAAAAAAAAGAAACAATTGTGGAACAATTATTATTTTTAACCCTTATTCTGACACTCTCCCTAAAATGACCTGTTTTAAGGGACAGTCCTTTAAGTCTTTACAGTAATCGGCCACCGTTATGATTGGCTAACATCACTGCATAGAAAAAACAACCCCCCCCCCCCCTGAAAAAAAAGAGAAGTTTCTAGACAAAGCATAATAAAATCATTTACTTACAGTTTGTGATGCAGCTGCAGTCAGATCTAGTACCACTTCATCTTTTAACAAATGTTTCTTGGTGACTCTCCATGACACTGCCTCGTTTACAAAACAAAATCCTCTGCTCCGATACAATCCTCTGACATGATCTGGGACGCTATTAAAAATAAACTACTGTATCCATTTCTATGGGATCCTTCTGATAACTGTACAAAGATGAGAATGAGCTGTTTAAACCAAACGTGTCAAAGCGAATGATCTTTCACCGCATGTGTCCTGAATACAGACTCAAGCGCGACTGTGTCAGAAAGCAAACGCACATTTGTATCCAGTGTAGACAAGATATTGACAGTGAATGTCATTTCTATATGCTTTTGACGCAACACGTCACTCGCATTCAGCGTGATCAAGTGTCAGCCGTTAAGCGAGTGAACGCCAGTGGGTGGAGCCTATGGTGAGAAGAAGACTATTCGTCGGTTTCTTGCTCTGGAGTCGTGTTTGGGCCCAGCAGATGTCATCTAGCACATCTTAACATCTGTTTTTGCGGTCCACGATACTTGGCCTTCTCTTTCTAACATTCATTCAGGTTCAAATGTATGCTGACATGTGGCCCATGTTCCCCAGGTGCCCCCTGAAACAGTGTCTCCTCCTCTATCCACAGGGTTTGTTCCAAGGGAGGTGAACCAAGTGTTCAAAAACATCCAACACAAATAAAAAGTTCTATGTCGCATCTATCCAAGAATAATTCCAGACTCAGTTTTTACTAAATGTGTAGAGGGGGCTCTGACTCCATTAAGGAATATGGGAGTGAGAGTCTAGTCTTATCTGACTTTGCTGCAGCCTGGAATTGAACTGCTGGTTTCGTCTGGTCAGAGGAGAACTGACTCCCTGACTGAGTCTGGTTACTCCCAAAGTTTTTTGTTGCCTCTGGCTTGCTTAGTTGGGGACACTTAATTTACAGTGATATCATTGACTTGATTGCAAATGATTGCACGGATACGATTTAAACTGAACAGAGATGATGACATCACTGAATTCAGTGATGAACTGCCTTTAACTGTCATTTAGCAGTTTGGCTTATCTAGACAACCTGCTCATGTGTGCATCGTATCCTTTGGGGGGAAGTGGTGGCTTAGTGGTTAGAGAGTTTGACTCCTAATCCTAAGGTTGTGGGTTTGAGTCTTGGGCCAGCAATACTGCAATAATACGGCACCTGCCCACTGCTCAGTGTGTGTGTGTATGTGTGTGTATGTGTGTGTTCACTGCTGTGTGTGTGCACTTTGGATGGGATAAATGCAGAGCACGAATTCTGAGTATGGGTCACCATACTTGGCTGTATGTCATGTCACACTCACATTCACACTCACACATTTACATTCAAGCAGTGGTTGATACAAATACACTGGTGACTCACCTGGAGAGACTAGGTTTCAAGATAAACCAAGAGCTGTCTGACCCCTTTACGGGAAATAATCTACTTGGGTCTCAGGTTGAATTCATTGGTGTTTTGAGTGTTAGGCAGGGAGGCTTATGCTCTTGCAAACTCCACATGTTAGCGTAGAAGCTGATAATGTGGGGCAGCGTGAACCTCCTGTTGTGTGCTATGCATGTTCCAGGAATAATGAACAGAGGAGCAGATTTGCTGTCCAGAGGGAACCTGCCGTACAGGGAGTGGAGACTTCATCCCCAGGTGGTTCAGATGAAATTGCATGGATTCAGTCGAGCTAACGCAGATCTCTTTACATCGCGTAAAAACGTGCAATGTACCCTTTTCTTCTTTCTAGCAGGTGACAATGCACCATTGGGTGTGGATGCTCTAGGCCACGAATGGCCAGATGCACTACAGTATGCATTTCCCCTGTTAAGCCTAATCGAGCCGACATTATGGAGGGTAAGAAAGCGAGATCATATGATTCTAATGGCACCATAATGGCCGTGGAGACTGTGGGTAGCAGAGATTGCACAGCTGCTCTGTGACCGGCCATGGCTATTACCAGCACGCAGGGATTATCTCTCCTAAATGCGATATTCCACCCCTCCCCATAGAAGCTGTCTCTTTGGGCCTGCTCCGTGAGAGGCTGAATTTAAATGCAGCTGGTTTACCTTCTTAAGGTCATTGAGACAATCCAGAATTTGAGGGCCACGTCCACATGCTCTTTAAACAGTCTCAAATGGGGAGTGTTCGAAGCATGGTGTGCAGAAAGAAATGATGTCCCTTATTTGTGTTCAGTTTTGAATGTGCTATGTTTCTTGCAACACTTCCTGGACAAAGGGAGAGCTTTTTCCATGGTTAAGGTTTATTTGGCCGATATTTCTGCATGTCATATAGGACTTGACTTGGGTACTATAGGCCAGCATCCTCTCGTTTGCCAATTTATGAGGAGTACGACGGTTACACCCAATATCAAAGCCGTTGGTCCCACTCATTTGTCCGTGGTCTTGGATGCACTCTCTAAAGCCCCGTTCAAGCCTGTTGAGAGAATCTCCTTAAACCTGCTTTCTTTAAAGACTGCTCTGTTAGTTACTCTTACTACAGCAAACAGGGTGAGTGAACTGCATGCTTTATTAATCTTTATTAGTTAGTTATTTTTGTTTTATGGGCAGACTCTTTCAATGGAAAGCCTGTCTCTTGTCAGCATCTCTTGCACTGGGTTGTGGAGGAGATCGTGTTATGTTATAATAATGCGGATGTGGAACCCCCAGGAGAGTTACAGGCTCACACAACTAGAAGGAAAGCTACATCCTGGGCACTATTTTTATTCAGGAATACTGTGCTGTGGCTAGCTGGTCTTTCCCACACACCTTCTACAGACTGGATGTAACAGAACCTTAATTTGCCCTCTTGGTCCTTGTCTTTAATTTGAGTGGAAACAGAAACAGGCTATTTTCGTGCATGTCTCTTTAAATGCAAATTAGCTGCTGCTCCCTGCCCCCTTTTCCAGAATAGGGCTGTGTCTTTACAGCTCAAATCTCAGATACTCTGCTAAAAAATCTGTTTGGTTTTTATTAGTGATGCATCAATACCTTTTTTTCAGAATTGACCCAATACCAAAAATTCTGAGTATCTGCCGATACCGAGCCGATCCAATACAGAGCAGTTTGTTTTTAAATCAATGTAGAATTTCTATTCTGTCTATTGAACTGATCATTACTCTTTTGTGTGTTCAAAACAATCTGCTAAATAGACAATTTCATATCAGTGAAAATTAGCAAACAAAAAAAATATAATCTATAAAAAAAATTTTTTTATAAACTAGTTAAGTGGATAATTCAAGACACACAGTTTGATTGCTGAATGGAGGATGACAGAGAGTGGCAGCATAGAAAAGAGTTACATGAACTTGAGTTTAATGACTTACTCATCTGTACCTCACACTGAACTATGGAATAGCTTCTGAAAACTTGGCATATAGTGCATGAAAACTTTACAGTGCTTTATAATGTTTATGTTCCTTTTGTGGGGTTTAATAATAACACAGAATATATTGGATTTGGATAGGTCTCGTCTGACCGATACTCGAATTAGCAGAAAATGCAAGTATCAGAGCCGATACCGATACTGAATATCAGATCGATGCATATTTAGTTTTTATTAACATAAGTCCTTTTCACACTGAGATTCTGGATAATACACGGGTAATGTGTCCCGACAATTGTTCCCTGATCATTGGATTTTGGTTCATTCACACTGCCAGTGATTTCCCGGAATCTGTGCGTGCGTTCACACCATAGACTGTATAAAAATAGGTTCACACACAACCCTTGAAGGTCCCGTAATGACATGTGACATCAGGATGTACGTTTAATTTACGAGTCGAAAACGCTAATCATGTTGACTTTCACTTAAGCTGGAAAACAATCTCAGCTTGAGCATGGATAGTGAGGAACTACCTGATCTCTGCTTCATTACAGTTTGCAAATATTATTTAGTCGCAAATGTTGATCTGCCTTCAAAACACCAGGTAAAAGAGTCGCACGCGACACACTCTTTACGGCATTGGTTCTGGCTTTTGTTCACACCGAGCTCGTTCCGGGACTGAACCTGACAATGCTACTAGGTCCCCAACCCTGGATCGATCCCGGGACGTGTTTGCGTTCACACAGAAGGCACTCAGTGTGCAGTGCAGTGTGAAAGGGGCTATGTATATCGCACTGATGTCTTAAACCCAGTGTTGGGAAGGTTACTTTGGAAATGTAATAGGTTACAGATTACAAGTTACCCTATTTAAAATGTAATAGTAGTGTAACTTTTTTAATTACTTTAATAAAGTAATGTAACTAATTACTTTTGAGTACATTTTGATTACTTTTATAAATTTCTAATGAATGTTAATTTGCAACTGTTAAACATCTTCAACCATTTTACACCATGCAGGTTTAACCTTAAAGTAGTGCTCAATACTGTCAGACTTTCATCATTCTTCATCACCTGAATTAAGATGATCAGATTTGAACACATCCACCACACAATCAGACTTTAGTACTGCCTTTTACTTAGAGATTGATCTGAAGTTCAATGCAGATTTAAAATCAAAAGAAACAGTTTATAGATACTGTTTTTGAAACCAAATCTTTGCATAACTACCGGCATCTAACTGCTTCTAACAATGGTTTGGGGAAAAATAGTTAATAAAAAAATAAAAGCATATACATCAACTCAAATACGGTTATCTAATAAGCATGTGTCCTATTCTGTGTACTAAACTCCTGAAACATTGGTGTCTTTTTGAAACACTGCTGTCTCTTTGTATATGATATGATGATAGTTTCTCAAAATAAGTAAAAAATGCTCATGAAGTGACTGTTCTAGAGATTAATTTCCATGAGAAATGGGGAAGAAAAAATAGGCTGGGAAATCTCACACTCATACACCCACAACACATTCTGAAACATGGACAACCCTATTTTTTTTTTGGACCTGACATGAAAAAGATTTGAATCCTTAGGTTGGGGGACTTGCAACGTAATTAAGAGTTCTCTCCTGAACTGCACCTTCACTTCCATTATCCATCCATCTCTCTCATGACTTTAATACTGAAGATTTTTATTTGACTTTTACAATGTTTTGTAAGTGCAATTTTGTTTTTTTGGCAAATGAATTACCACTTGTATTTATTTTTACTACAAATTCCATGGTTAAACCACTGTTAGTGCCATACCATGGGCTATATAAATTTTCCTCAGGGTTGTGTTTTTGTATGCACTAGCTCCCCCTAAATCTATGATAAAATATGATGATTTGTCTGCTAACTTACTACTGTAACATTACAAAAGATAATAATGACGTCGTTTATACAGTATTTTGAGTGATTGCGAGCAGTGTGCTGCTGCTGCTTGACTAAGTAAACAAAGACAAAACTACATTAGCATATTTACAGATGAAACTGACCTGCACCTGAAACCCTGAACAGAAGTGTCGCTTCTCTGCTCCAGCTGTGCGCTTACACAGTTCAATCCGGTCTCTCTCTCTCGCATTGATTACTCGGAGTCTGATCCAAACCGTTCGGCGGAGGCGCGGAGAGCGCGCGAGCCCACCATTGCCAGTCACGACTAACCGATTCATGATTTATTAGAGATTTAATTATCGAATCGCGGATTCGGATATAATCGCTTTAGTATATTCGGCCTGCAATTATACAATAACAATATAAAAGTAGAAGTCCAAATCGTCTGCCAGGCCACCGGGAATAGTCCCCGTTCTCCCCATGTCCAGTCAGCGCCTGATTTCCACAGACACGCAGAACGTGCAGGATTCATATTCAGTCTTTTTGCGGCTTAATATTCACAGACATCAGTCCATATCGGGTTTTGATTCAAGTGTACTGACCTACTTTTGATTTATTCGTCCAAAATTTGGCATATTGCGTCCGCGTTTGGCTGAATTCCATTTTTATGACTGGATTCTACTAATGTGTTTTCCGCGTCTCGGAGATTATGGGCCATATGTCTTAGTGCAATTTGGGAAAGAAATAAGCTGTATGTGGATGTGTGTAAATATTCAAATGTAATCCTCTTTGTAATCGTTACAATTTTCATAAGTAACTGTAATTTAATTACTCATTTTTTCTTAGTAACTGTAACTGATTACTGTTACATTTATTTTGTAATTAAATTATGTAACGCCGTTACATGTAACTAGTTACTCCCCAACACTGCTTAAACCATATTAACTTCTAATGTAGGGTATTCTGAGTCACTACCCACAGCATGTGAGTACTAAACTAAGTTCTCTTTCATCTCTTATTGTGCTTAAACTGTCAAATGTGCACAAGTTTATGTTAAAAACACACAAAAGCAGTCGGTTATGTCTGTGAAGGTAAACAGCTTGGAAATAAATGACATGTTTATAATAAATCTGTGCGATATACAATAAATAAATCCACTGCTCTCTTTTCTCCTTTGAAGCTGGGACTCTAGGCTGTGTTCTGTTCTGTTTGTGCAGCCAAAGACAGAACAGTTAGCAATGTTTTGCCGTGGGTGGAAATGTGCTGATTAAGTGCTTGTAATATTATAATAAGATCTCCTTTTTACGTCACAGAGGGAGTGAAATCTGACGTGCTCTTTTTTTCCACGAGCTTTTTGGGTTGGTAGATGCACCGGGGACCTGATTATAACACTTGGAAAATGTCATATTTTCATGATATGTCACCTTCCCCAACTCTGAGTCTGAACAACGGGACCAGATGTTTGCGAATATGTTGGCCAACCATTTGTGTCCGTGTTTGTGTAGAGTACAGTATGTTTCTGGCATTAGATTGTGTGTTTGAAGCAGAAACATGATGCCATGCATGCCTGTCCTGAAAGTCACGTTGACCTCTGACCTCTCTTGCATGCTCCCTACAGCGTGCAGGTGTTGTTTGTGTATCTGTTGTGTCTGATCGATGTGTTTGTTTCTTCTCTGCGCTCGTGAAGTGGAAAAGATTTGAAGACGTACTGCGACTACAAGCAGGCTGCAGGGCTGTATCAGCAGGTCTGGACACAGCTGCGTCTCAGGCCTTCCCGCTGTGGCCCCGCAGCCCGCCAGAACTGCTGCTGTTCTCCTAGTGGACTAGACTTTATCACATCAGTGTCCTGAACGGATTAAATTAGTAAAAGCTGTGTCTCAAACAATAAAAAAAATACTTGAAAAAAAAAAAGTTAAATAAAAGTGTAAACTGCTAAGTGAACCTTAAACAGTGTTGGGGAGTAACTAGTTACATGTAACTAAATTACATAATGTAATTACTAAATAACTATAACTGTAATCTGTTACACTTACTGAGAAAAAAGTGTAATTAAATTTCAGTTAATAATTACAAAGAGAGTTACATCTGAATATTTTCACACATACACAGATTTGATTGATTTCTTTCCCAAATTACATTGACTGCTTTAAAATATGAGACCCCTGTGTTTCAGGAGTTTAGGACACAGAATAGGACGCATTCTTACTCTATAACGGTTTAAGTGTATGCTTTCTTTTTTTTTAGATTAACAGTTTTTTTTCCAAGGCATTGTTAGATGCCAGTGTTTCCTGTCATAGCAAATGTTTGATTTCAAAAACAGCATTGTAGCTATTAAACTATATTTAATAGAGTTTAACCTGAGAACGGTCCCAAAGTGAAAAGAGGTGCTAAAGTCAGATGTTGTGGTGTCTGTGCTTTAAAATTAAATTATGATCTTAATTTGAGTGATTTTTAAACTCTGACAGTAATCAGTGTTGAGCACTTATGTTAGCAGGCTCACTATCATTCAGTAAAAGTGTATATTGAACGGGGGCTATAAACCAAAAAATGCATGTATACTACGCTATTCAATCCAAGTCTGTTAATACAGGGGCTTTGTGTCAGAAACATTTGCTGTACTTCTCAAATCTCACTGATGCCAAACACCACTGGTTTTCAAATGTCTCATGATCAGTAAAATTTGAATGAGGTGAAGGTTTTCAGTGAAAGCTATTGTGTTACACTTTCATAGTCTTTTCTTTTTAGACTGAAAGCCACTGGTCAGTATTTGCATTTGTGGTATGATAAAGAGCATCAAGTGAGTCATCTAGTTTTTCAGTAACGGGTAAACTTTGCATTAAAGCTTACATTGCGACCATATATGTTCTGGTCCGTGAGGTTTTTATTTATACTATTAAAGGACAGCTGAATAAAAATCCTCATCATGTAGATCCAAACCTGTATGATTGACCTCAATATTCTGAAAAAGATTCCTTGAAATAGTGGGTGTCAATAAATCATATTGACAATCGGTTTATTTTTTGGTGTTGGTTTTTATTGGTTAGGTCATCCAGCTACCTTACCTTTCAATTATCTTAAATATATAATTTACAGGGGGAAAATACAGATAAATGAAAACATTAAAAGTTACTATATATTCTCAGTGTCAACATCATTAAGCGTCTGTAATAACACCATTCACCAAAAGAAGAAAAATCACTAATGCAGACGATCTAATGTTTCAGAGCACAATGTGATGGGTGACAATAGAGGTACAAACACATCTGCTACATGGTTAATTGACAGATGAGTTGATCATGTTCCCAATCGCGCAGTCCAAAAGAAACGGGATTGATGTGTTGCACAGCCTGGGATGATGCAGGGATCCTAATATCCAAACGTGTTTTCTCCACTGTAAGCCACGTACAAAAAGCCGTCCTCGTCTTTTTCTTTTTCGTAGAGCTGCCCCATAGTCAGACTGAAACAAGAATGAGGATTGTAAGTAGAAATAGATTCACCTATAAAAACCATATAGATCAATATTTTAAATTAAATAGAATAAATGAATGCACAGGTATGTTGTGAAAATGACTTTGAAAGATTTTGACAGTAACTGAACCACATTAAGCGACGGGAAAGGAAAATTACAATTTGTGTGAAAATGTCAATAGAAGGCACATCAAATGAATACCATATTAATAACAGATTAATCCAAAATAAACCCTGTTCACTTCTGTAGCCTGTTGTTTTGCAGTGTTCTCAAGCATCGGTAAACTAGAGAAGATCAGGTGAGTGTTTTTGGGATGGCAGTTGGAGGGGGGTAATGGAGAGTCTTTATAAATGGATGTAAAAGGAGGATGTTGGGTGTGACCCGCGCGTCACAGGAAAATATTCCAGTAGTTAATTCCTTCCCTTTCATACGAAATCTGACACCTTATCTTCAGTTACTGTACACAATCACAGCCCTATAGAGTTTCAGCAGCTTGAATGTTGCATGTTCAGGAAGCAATTCAAGTAAATCCACATTGTGAACATGTCTGCTGTATAAGGAAATACTAGACTCCTGCAGATGTTTTAGTAAACTGAATTCCTGTAGTTGGTGTGTCATTGTCTCTTCATTTCCTGGAATATTTGAAATATGAGATATGTGGGTAGTTTGGTCTGTTAAAAGCTAGTTTTTCTTATTTATAATTTTTTTTTATTTGTGCATATGAACCCGAGGTTCATAAAAACGTGTTATTTGAAATCAAGCATAAAACAAACAAGTGATGTTCCTGTGGGCAGGGTTTGCTCAATATTGTTGCAGCCTAGAGTTACACTGCTGTTTTGATCTGGCCAGATGAGAACAGCACACTATTTCATCACACTATTTCCCTGTTTAAAACAGTAAAACTGCTCTGACACAGTCTGCATTATAAGTAACTAATGGTGAGTTGACAGTGTTACAGAACATCACCGCTGTTTTGGTAAGTCAGTAAGCATTAGTGCTGTAGGCATGACAGTTTTGTAGCTCAAAATCCAGAGAGAAGTTCATATTTTAGTACTTGTGGTTCCACTATCCTCAATGGGCTTTGGTCAAATAAGGTTTGTGTTTAAAACAAGCTCAGGATATTTCCGTGTTTTATTTCACAGCATAAAATACATCAGTAATGGACAGTAACTCGTTACAGTAATAACATTGCAGTAGGTAATACTGTAATTACTAATTTAATTTAAATAATATTATTACCGTTACCATCTATAAAACAGCTAGTTAGCTAGTTACTTTTGATGCCTCAACCCCACTGATTTGAAATCCAATAATTCCTAGATTTATTTTCATAATTTTCACAATTGTGAACACATGATGAGAGTCACTGGTGCAACAGGCAAGCTTGGAATACGGAAAAGCTTTTCAGTGGATGGAAATATTGCCATTGCATTGATTTTGTCAGAAGAAAAGTGGGGCATTACATGGCCTTGATTCCTCTGATCCCGATATACATTGTGTTACTATAATTAAAAATCTTCTTTGACAACGAAACATTTTTTTATTAATTTGTGATTTATTTTGATAAAATGCATCATGACATATAATCGTACTATGGGTAACAGAGAAATTATAACAACAATTAGCTTCAAGCTACACAATGAGAAAAAATTAAACACTTCCTTACTCTATTCAATCACCACTGAGCATTTGTAATAACTTCTCCAATGTGGATTTTGGGCAGAAAGATATTGGTAGTAACGCTTGAGGATAATTTTGTGGGGAAGATATGCAATTACAACTTCTGTGGGGTGTGAAAGAAAAGTAATACAACTAGTATTGTAACTAATTACTGTTTTTTCTGTTGCCAGAATGTAATAAGTAATGTAATAATATTAATTTTGAAAGGAGTAACTAGTAATACGGTCTTTTGATTTTTACAGCTTTTACATGTCTTGAAAAGGTGTGTTGCTAACAAGTAGTTAAATGGCACTAACAGTGGCTGCTGGGGACATTTAAAAAAGCTCACTAGCTTTGTTCAGTTCTGACAAAGGAGGAGCTCAAGCATTCAGGGAATGTTTTTAGACTGATAAAAGTTGTAGGAAGGTTACTGATGGTTATGTTAAAATCATGAGACTGTGGTGTAGTTTATTTCAAACATATGCTTATAACTTCAGGCAATTAGGTTTCAAAATGTATAAAAGTGGTGTTCATTTGAGAGGATTATCGTGATGAATTTGATGTGGAAGAATCATAAACCCTTTGTTGTTATTTCAGCAATAATTAATAATTTTTTAATGAATAATAATAATAATAATTCAGCCAATGGAAAATCCTATCAACTTCCAGGTTTACCTACAAAAATGTCATCAGTAGTAGCACTCTTTTCTATCACACTAGTCTCGTTTCAGTCATGTCTTTGAAACAGTATTTTCACATTGATGTTCTAACATTGTAAATGCACCACAAATTTGGTTAAATGATTTACTTGTGGTAATTGATATCATACCCAAATACTGTTAATTGATTTTAACTCAAGTGTTTTGACACAGACTCAAATTTAACATTGTCAAGTCTGGCCGGGTTAAATATTTTTGATAGGCACTGAACTTAGTAGAGTCTTTGTAATCAATAAAGCAGGATTGTACCTGGACTGAGGGACAGTTTTGTCGACAAAAAGGAATATGGCTTTTTCAGAAGGCAGCTGGATCCGCTTTCTGATGATCCACATGAACTGGGCCACTGTAATGTCAGACGGGACCAGATACTTTCGCTTGTCAATGTCCACAATCTGTGAACCAGAAACTTTCTCTACAATAACCTGATAAACACAAGAGAAAGCAAACAAAGGCAATCATATGTTATAAAGTATGCACTTTTTATTGATGATTTAGCTATTGCTAAAAATATAAGCGACTTAAAACTGGTTTTGTGGTCCAGGGTCAATATGCTTAACAATAGGATTTGTACTTGATAAGTAGTCAAACCTGTTCATTAGAAGAGAGTGTCCCAATACTTTTGGCTACATAGTGTGTATATACACTGTATAAAATAAACTGTTGAGAATACTTAAAGTAAGGCAACCTGATGCAGTAAGACTTTTGAGCTTTCTCAACAAATAAAAAAAATACATTTGTTCATGCAATTCTGATTTTCTTATTTTACTAATGGAAAAATTGTCACAGCAACTGAAACAACAATTACTGTCGTTGAGGTAATTAATTATTCACACAAACCTCAAGAACAGTGACAACCAACACGTTAAAAAGAAGAGCTCTTTTCATCACAGTACAACAAACAACTATCAAAAGTGTTATCAGCAAAACAATAATGCTATAACAGTAACTGCATAATCATAACTGCGTAATAATTCAGTTTTAAGATAAAAGTGTCTGCTAAATGTAAATGTAAACTGCATAATTTATTCATGCTGCAATGCATGCTGGGATCTCCCAAAGCCTTAACATTTCAACAATATGAAATTCTTTGTCCAGCCAACTGTGTTTGACTAGATGGGGCAACATCTGGGGTAATTTTGTTATTCTGACAAGGATTTTTATGTAGTTTCAAGAAAATAGCATTTTTTTTTATATTTGAGACTCAAAAGATTTCATAGACTGGAAAATTCAGTGTTTTTTTTGTTTTTTTTTACAGTGTATGTGACAAAAAACGGTTGATAGTGGATAAATTGTATGTCTTACGCAAATTAAAATGATGAATGTTTGCAGAACATTTTATGCAAATAGCTCATTGATTGCAGATCATGTTTGTAGTTCAAAGGTTCATGCACTGCACACATGGATGTTTTAGGCTTGTGCTCAATATGTGTGGAAAGGAAAAAAGACAACAACCACTTAACATCCATCTTCAATGCTGATTCAAGATCCTTTGGTGTTTATGCTGGTTGGCAAATAGCTTTCAGTGCATTAGCATCATGAAATGCTGAAATCTAATCGATTTAGAAGTATTTATTGCAGGATGAAGAAAAAAACATGACACATTGTCCAAAGGAAATCAAACAAACTAAAAATCTCTGTGCCAAACATTTACGTTTGGTGTGAAAGGGTCTTTACACACCTTCTGTTGTCTATGACATGGTTATTATTAGTCAAATAACAATGGGTCAATGACAAATAAAGATGCTTAATAATTTGGATTCTACATAGTGGTCCTTTGTGTGATATAACTGTGTTTAATGGTTTTCCTTATTTGTCTTGGTAATTTGTTTATTTCATCTGATAACAGGCCTGTGTTCAACAGCATACTGGTTTTATGGAAATATCATGACATTTCACTGGCATTGGTATAACTATTGATTATAGTGACAACCCCATTCCTTCCAGATGGAAAATGACTCCTGGTTTGTTCTTAGATTTTCCCCAGATGTGCATAACAGTGATAAGCTCTCTAACAAACACGTATCATCATATATTTTAAAACAGAGAAGGCTATGGCCATGTTGAATTTCTCATATCCATACTCACAGGAACTCTGTCTGGGTACTTGTTGCGGATTTTGGCCGACTCCACACACCTGTGCTCTGAATGATGGATGCAAAAAGACAAGACATCCATCAGTCTACATGCATTGCTCTTCACATCATTAATATTCATTAGAGAGTGTTTTGAACACCATTGGATTCTCATTAGTCATTCTTTTTTAGTAATCATAAATAGATTTAATACCACACACAAGCAAACACATTGTTCGACAGTAACTATCAGTGTAGGGAAGGTTACTTTGGAAATGTAATAGGTTACAGATGACAAGTTACCCTATCTAAAATGTAATAAGTAGTGTGTAACTATTTCAATTAGTTTATTAATGTAATGTAACTGATTACATTTAACTATTTTTCTAAATATTTAATGTTTTCAACTGTTCATCATTTTGAAACATGTAAAGCAGCAGGGTTAACCTTACAGAACTCAACACTGATTACGGTCACTTCATCACTTGAATTAAGATCATTATAATTTATTTTTAAAGCACAGCTACCACAAAATAAGACTTACTTTGAGGTCATTCTGAGGTTAAATACAGATTTAAAACCATAAGAAATAGTTTAGTAGCTATGATACAGTTTTTAAAATAAAATCTGTCTTAGTTATGACAGGAAAAACTGCAATTTCTGAAAGGAATCAATTGGGTGTGTGTAAAAAAACAAAAGGATGTAACCCCCTTTGTAATCGTTAAGATTTTCATAAGTAACGTTAACTGTGATTTAATTACACTTTTGTTTAAATCAGTAATGTTAATTGTAACGGATTACAATTATATATATATATATTGTAATTACATTATTTAGTTACATGTAACAAACTCAATTACCAAATATTTACATACACAGTAGACATGTGAATATCTCTCAGTCACAAAAAAACATGAATGCATTATGCGTGTTTGTATGCTAAACATGGTACGCTAAAACGAAAGAGAAACAATCACACTACAAACGCTGATAAAACAACCAGAGGCTGACTCTCCCACGGTGTGATTTCGGTTTATTATGGTTATTAATGTCGTTATTATGAGCAGCACACAACTTGCCAGAAATCATCAGATAAATAAAGTCTTAGATCGCAAGCTGAGCTAGATCGAGTTAGCAGCTAAAAGCATCAGACTGACCAACAGATCAATAACTATTCGCATCTGACAGGCCGTTGTTGATAATAACATAACATTTCCGACTAATTACCCAGAGAATGGTCCTCTTTAAACATCCATTTCATTTTTGCAGAGGTACTGCTCGAGGAGCGACCTGTTAACGAAAGTATCTGATGATCTGAAGTCAACGAAATCTCACAACTAAAAACGTCAACAATCATGTAACGGCAGCAGACGTGCGTCTTCAGACGAGCTGTTGTGACGTCACCGCGACTTGCGCGCTTACGTCACGGCGGGGCTTTGCCATTCGCTCGATTCCGGGGTTGTTTTCTCACACGAGTTCGTAGATTTTGCAGCAGCTACATTTATCTGATAGCAGAAACCGAGTGATTAAACTCATAAGTTTTGTTTGCAAACGTGATTTTGATTACTTCATATCTAATAATGCGCATACTTCGCACAGGGCCGAGTTTCGCGCTGTTGCTATGGTGAACCGATGACGCCTCGCCACCGGAACAATCAGTGCGCGTGTTGTTCGTTTGCTAACGTAACTAATTCACTTGATTTAACGTTATTAGGTTTCTGCCCCAAAAGGGTTGTACTATTTAGTCGAAATAGTCTTTTATTGACCGTGGCTGGTGCATGTATTTGACTTTGCACGCCGGATATACACGAGCTTAATGGTGTTGGATGGGAGTTCGTATTTACTGCAACATTATTAACAACAATGGCTTTTTATGACGTGTACACCCACCCCGCTTTAATAAGATACAGAACACGCGTTTGCACGAGAGCAACGCTGTTTGTCTGTGTGGTTTTATGCCTCACGTATATTTCGCCTTTTCTGGTGGCTTACAGAAGTCAAGGTAAGCTGTGTTTTATTCCAAGCAAATCCTTTCCAAGTTCCACAGATGTTGTGATGACAGGAATCGACTCTGCTTTACGAGCAGGCTTCTGGCTGAAGAGGAGCACATATGAAGAGCAAGCGGTCATTCAGTTCCAGTATGACATGATTGTGATCGGAGCCACAGACACAGCAGGGAGTTATCTAGCCTGGAGCACGTTTTCCAACTTTAATCGACTGATGGGAGATCAGTTACGCATCCCAAATGTGTCTGTGAGAACTTAACTTTTTATGTCATTAATTTTTGCACTATTGCAATAATAAACATATGTGACCCTGGACCACAAAACCAATCACAATCTGATGATCAATTATCTGAATATTGTGATGTATGGTTTTTTAGGAGGACAGTATTTGTTTGAGATACAACTACTTGAAAATCTGGAATCTGAGGAAGCAAAAAACAAAAAAGAGAGGGAGAGAGAGAGAAAGATAATCGCCTTTAAATTTGTCCAAATAAAGTCTTTAGCAATGCATATTACTAATAAAAATTAAGTTTTGATCTATTTACAATAGGAAATGTACAAAATATCTTAATGGAATATTATCTTTACTTAGCCTAATGATTTTTGGCAGAAAAGAAAAATGTATAATTTTGAACCATACAATGTATTGTTGGCTATTGCTACAAATATACCTGAGCTATTCATGACTGCTTTAGTGCTCCAGGGTAACATGTTAAAGCATGTTTTTTTCCTTATTCAGGTTCAGGAGGAGGACAGAGACCAGGATGGGAAATCTGACCTTCTCACGCTCCAAATCAGCATCCCACTCAAGCCAGAAGAGCAGATGTTCGGGATTCAGCTCCTCCTTACCTTCTCATACCAGCTGTTTGTGTGTATTCAGTGCATTCCTACGCACCACAAATCAGATGCCTCTCTCTAAATTGTGTTAATATCTTTCTCCATCTCTCTCTATCTATAGCTCTACTCATATGACTTATCTGTCTCTCTGATTGTCTCCATCTGTCAAGCGAATGTCTACGGTTGTGATGCAGACGCTTGCCTTTGTGCAGCATTCCTCGCCTGTCCCAGGATCTCAGCTGTTCGTCTGTGGAGACCTGAAGCTAAACCAGCGCACCCCTCTTCCTCACCGAGGTCTCCATAGTATCTACAATGTGAGTATAACCCAAAAACCCCCATCGTATGACCTACGCACAGATAAATGTGATGATTCACTCGTTGCTGGAAATTTAGCTGGAAACCGGTTTGACTTGCGAAGCTGCAATGTTGTCAGAAGCATGTCAGCAGGAAGATCGTGAATAAAAAGAGATGGAATTATCTGGACCGTATTTCGATTCAAATGCAAATTGTGTTTTGCAGCAATCACATATGCATTTTTAATGGCCTGTTTATTCCATTGCTAGGTTTCACTGATCGATGCATCCAGTCCGTTTGCGAGTACATATGACCTGGCCAACATCATTAGACTCTACCAGCAGAGAAACTGTAAGATAAGCAACATTTCATTGTTGTTATTATGAATATGTCAAGAGCCTCTCTGGTCATCCTTGTTTTCGCTTCATTGCTTTCAAAAAGCAGAGATTTGCATTCACTATAGGCTATTTTTTAGTGACGTCCTCTAGAATGCTCTGAGTTTATTTCTGTGTTCATCACCCACTGCTGGATTTTCTGTTTCTTTGTTATTGAATACTAAAACCTTATCTGTCAAATCTCTTTCAATGTCAGTGACTGCTCACCTCTCGGGTGTCATTCCCGTGTGGACGGTGGGCAGAGCTGCGAATTCTCCCTTCCAGATCAGCGCTCAGATCAACTATCCGGTGGAGACTATTACATATCCTTTACAATTACGTGTGTTTTAGATATATGTGTGGAATACACAAAGATGGCCTTCTTCTGTGGAACACAAATAAGCTAACTGAAGAACAGTGGGGTCCTAAAAAAGTTCAAAAGTCTGAGATCAGTAAGATTTTTGAATGTTTTTGATTTTGAATGGAGTCTCTTATGCTTATCAAGGCTGCATTTATTTGATCAAAAATACAGAAAAAACAGCAATATTTTAAAATATTATTACAATATAAAATAATGGTTTTCTATTTTAACATACATAATTTATTTCTGTGATGCTCCGCTGTATTTTCAGCATCATGACTCCAGTCTTCAGTGTCACATGATCTTCAGAAATCATGAAAATATGATGATTTGATACTCAGTGTTGGAAGAAGTCGTGCTGCCTAATATTTTTCTGGAATTTTTGTAGTTTATTCAAAATAGAAATATTTTTTTAACAATATAAATATTAGATTTTTAAATATATCGTTGCTAAATAAAAGTATTAATTTCTGACAGTAAAGAAAGAAAAAATTACTGACCCCAAACTTTTTAACAGAAGTGTATATTACAAAAATTTGGATTTCAAATAAATGCTGTTCATTTTACCTTTATTTATCAATAAAGAATCCTGAAAGAAAGTATCATAAGTTGAAAAATAAACAACAGCACAACGGTTTCCAACACTGGTGATAAATAAGCATGTTAGAATAATCTCTTAAACTGATCTGAACACAAGAGTCATTCAGTTATAATTTTTGTCTTAATAATTCAATTAAATTCGATATTCTATTAAATGATACAAATCATTTGTAAAGCAACTTTACAGAAAATTACGTTTCTACAATATTTAGTAGTAGCTTATAAGTGGTGATCAGTTTATGTGCATTTGACAGGAATTTTCAGAAAAATTAATACAAGACATAGTCAACCAGACTATTAAACATTATTAACAGCAATTATTATATGATTGCATAGTAAGTAGCAATATTTGTTTACAAACAATCCCTTGTCTGTAAAAGATTCTCTATTTCAGGGTATATAGTGCACAATTTGTATGCTTCATGCTTGGTTACTAACATCAACCATCTGGTCTACAATAAAATCCTGATACCATAAAAAGGGGAAAACGTTTCTTTCGCATTGCATTATTTTGCTTTAAAACACATGACAGGAAATTGTATGCTTTTCAGTTTAGTCCCTCATAAGCACATATTGGACACATGAAGTGACTTTGAGTTGCAGATCTCATTTCCTGACTTCTGTGCATTCCTAGAGATCCACTCATGTTTGATTTGATCAACTCCAGTTTAATTTCCTTGACTGGTTCTTCTACTTATCTGCCAGGCTTCTGGGAAACGATCAAGTTTGCCTGGATTCAGTATGTCAGCGTCCTGCTCATCTTTCTTTGGGTTTTCCAGCACATTCAAACATTCGTCTTTCAAAACCAGGTTTTACCAACCACCACAGTATTACCGTTTAAACAGCACAGCTCCTGAAAGTTTTTGTGCACCTTCATTTGTTGTTGAGGACTAGAGTTTGCTAATGTTTGTTTCTATATACATAGTTATCTTTGTTCAGTTCAAGTGCATTCATAAGGAATTCCCACCAGGATTCTTGTGGAGTCACTGGTTTTTCTGGTTTTAAAGGACTTTGAGTTCTGCCGTATGCGTCGCAAAGTATTATTTGCTTTGTTTAAAGACTAATAGAAGAAATATTTCAAGCCAAAACCTCAAACAAAGCATGCGGTAAACTCTGATTGTATAAAATGACGTTAAAGACCGCATGCTGATGTTTTCAAATCCACAAGAATGAAAAGTCCTTGAGGTGACATTTTTTATGCATTTCCTTTTTATGCATTTCCTCTTTCCTTTTATCCATTTTCCTCTTGGAGAATGAGTAACAGCTCATCAATGCATAATGCTCATCAACAAAGTTGCATTATTATGCTTGATGTCTCATCAGTGCTGTGTGTCACTTATATTTTACAATATTAGTATGGTGTTTTGGTACCTGCTCTGAGTTTGTATATTTAACGTTGCCGTTTGACAATAAATAATGTGATAAACATCCTCTGGAAGATTACTGTCAGTGGTTAAGCGAAAGAAAACAGATGAATAAAACTATTGTTGACTCAAACATCTTATGTTTTCTTATGTTTCTCTTGTCTTCGTCTCAGTTGGCTCCACAGATAGACCTTCACAAATGTTGTATATCTGATATTCTCTGTGCTAGCGGTTGTATTCTCCTTCACGTCCACCAATGAGATCAAGCACAGGAAGTTTGGCACAATGGACAGGATGCAGATGCAATGTTTTCCTGTTCATTTATCCGTGTTGTGAAAGCATAATGCCTTATGAAGCTCTTTCATATTTGTATCACACATGGATTTAATTGGTGTATATCCATTTTTAAGGAAAACATGGATAAAGCTAGGTTAGCTGGATAACAATGTGTCTTTTCTAATATACAGAAGTTAGTTACTTTGAGCTTGCTATTATTATTCCTAACAAAAAAGAAATAGACAAAGCGTCCACTCATAGAAGTCCTTCTTGGGGTCATCTTGCAGAAGGCTGCTCACTGGTAGCCCCGCCCACCGCCTGCCAATCACTCTTAAAGGCCACGTCTCAGATTTTTCCACATCCAGTTTTACACAGAAACCCTTCATCCCTGAATGCAAGCGCATTGCTGAGCAGGAGGTAAGGCACGCTTTAATAATATACAGCGTCTGCTATAGACATACAGTATCACATTAATATATGTATTTGTGGGGTGACTCTTAAAATGATCTTTTTGTGACGGGTGAGTGTGTGTGAGACGTTTTCAAGAAGTCTTTAAAGAGGATGGTTGTGAACATGAAGAAGCCGAGCCTCGTCTATCTCAGTGGAAGTCTAATAACACGTTTGTGTTCTCGGGCGATTTGGACCAAACAAGAATATTACTTAAATACTCGTATTGTTGTAGCTCAAAAGATGAATTGTTGGTTCGTCTAATGTCTCAAAATAGGTGCGTTCAGTGTTTTGGGCATCACGGTGCGCTTCTGGAGTCCCGTGACGGTGTCTAGTTATGCGGTCTATCTAGTCTGCTCACTAGGTTTAAATTGTGTGTCGCCACTTTTGAGTGAAAAGTAACACTTCAACTTTTTTAATCAAATGTTTTCGGTCCCAGATGGGTAACAAACGAACTCTGATCATATTACTCATTTATCACAGTATTTCCCACCTGTTTCTCGGAATCAGGTGTGCAACGCTTTTAAAACGCCAGTCCAACAAGAAAATCCTGTCATTACCAAGTCCCTCGTCATGATGCGCCCAACTGGTATGATATACCATTTTTGTTTTTGTAAAACACGCTAAATTGGTGTGTGTGTCGTGCAATATCTTCAACGCTTTGTAACTATAGAAAGGCTTTATGTGAGAAACAACCGACATTTGATATGACCAATGAGCGCGAAAACGGTTTTAGTCAATAATCTTTATGGTTTCTACCTCAGACAGCTATTATATTGTCTCTGAAAAATTACAAAGTAGCCTACAAGTCGCATGGACCGCTATTATAAACTCTGCTAAACGTTACGCTATTGTGTTTCACGGAAGATGTCCGGTATTACTGGATTTGCATGCGAGTTTTGATCAACTGTCGTTTTAAAAATGTGTAAAAGCAGCATGTTTTGAGAGGGGGTCCGTAGCATTGACATTGTGCACATTTCTGTTGTGTCCAGAGGGAAGTTTTCCTTTGGTACAGTGTGCATTGCCTTTCCATTTGCATTTCATTTAATATCTGTGCGTGCAGTGTTCAGTCATAGGCCTGTTGATTTGATGTGGATAACGCGATCTGTGTGAAATGCTGAAACATGCATCATCTTTCGCTCAATTGGGAAGAGTCGAGGGGCAAGCCCCCGTTTTATTATTGGATTTCCTCAAGGTTTCGCCAGTTTTAATAGAAGATTGACTGTCATCTGCTGGTTGGAGTTAGTAAAACATCTCGGTTACGTATATAACCATGGTTCTCTGAATTGGGAACGAGATGCTGCGGTGACGTCACCACTATGGGAACACCTTCGGTGTGATGAATGTCTGAAGCCCTATACCATCCTGCCAATCCTATTGGCCAAATAGCGCTTGGCACCGCCTCATGCATGTGTACGCATCGTATACCTGGGTGGCGCTCGCCATTTCACTCAGATTTCATGACTGAAGAAGAATGCTATCAAGGTACGGAATGGCCAGGACCGCAACATCTCGTTCCCTATTCAGGGAACCATGGTTACATACATAACCGAGATGTTCCCTTTCATAGGTCACTTCGATGCTGCGGTGACGTCACCACTATGGGAACGCTATACCATAACGCCTGACGTACCTGATAGCTGGGATCCAAGGAAGCATCTGCTCAAGCTGAGAGAACCCGGGAGCCAGGAGCCATCCTCACATCCAGACTGTAGGACTTGATAAAAGTGCTCGGTGAGGACAATCCTGCCGCAGCACAGATATCATCCATAGAAGATCCACTGAGAAAAGCTCGAGAAGAAGCCACTGCTCTCGTGGAATGAGCTTTAACTCCTAAGGGCGAAGCGAGCCCGCGCGCATCATAGGCTAAAGATATTGCCTCCACCAGCCAATGTGACATGCGCTGTTTTGTAACCGCATGGCCCTCATTTTTATGTCCAAAACAGACAAACAGCTGGTCAGACTCATGCCATGGGGCAGTACGATCCACAGAAGTCTTTAAAGCTCTCACAGGGCAAAGACTTAGATCTCCGAACCCCACCTCAGCAGGGGATAAAGCTTCCAGGACCACCTGCTGAAAGCGAAAGGAATTAGATGCGACCTTAGGAACATAATTAGGCCTCAGTTGCAACAACACCTTCACAGAGCCCGGTGCAAATTCCATGCATGAAGGTGAAACAGAGAGAGCCTGTAAATCCCCAACTCTCTTGAGGGAGGATAAAGCCATAAGAAGAACAGTCTTCAAAGTCAGGATTTTATCCGGTACAGTTTCCAAGGGCTCAAACGGATGCCCTGATAAACCGTGCAACACAATGGATAAATCCCATGAAGGAACTCGCACGGGCGGAAAGGCCTCAGCCGTCGTGCACCCTGTATGAAACGAGAAACCAGTGGATGACGGCCCATCGAGGCACCATCTATATTCTCGTGGTAAGCTGAAATGGCTGCCACGTAAACCTTTAGAGTGGCTGGTGTCACTCCATCCGAAAAATGGTCCTGAAGGAACTCTAGTACTGAAGCCACTGGGCAGTAAACTGGATCCATATTATGAGTTTCACACCAGGTCATAAAAAGTCTCTACATGAAAGCATATAAGCGTCTCGTAGAGGCTGCAGTATAGTCTCGGTAGTATCAACAGAAAGACCGGGACATACTAACTCACTCCGCTCAGAGGCCACGCCCACAGTTTCCACAGATCCGGCCTGTGCTTGCCTGTGCTTGCGATAATAAATCCTGTCTGAGGGGAATCTCCCATGGAGAGCCCGCTAACAGATTGATCAGGTCTAGAGCTGAAACAACGAATCGATTTAATCGATTTAAAATCGATTATTAAAATAGTTGTCAACTAATTTAGTCATCGATTCGTTGCTAAATAACTTTTATTTGCCGTAAGCGGCTCATTTCGTGCATATTTCAAATCTGCGGTGACCAAAGTGTGGCAGTAATGAGCCACTGGAGGTTTTACTCAGCCAGTACAGCAGGAGAAGTAGCGAATAGCCAATCGCTGGCCTCGTTTTATGTCACCTGCTTCCCGAACAGCCTCTCTGCAGCATTCAGCGGGATGTGGGAGTACTTTACTTTGAGCCTTCAAAAAAGAAGAGTAACCTGTCAACTCTGCACTACTGAACTGTTTAAGTGGACGTTCACATATCGCGTCTTTTGCGCGCTCAAGTTCGTTATTTCCAACACCGCACCGCATCGAGTTAAAAACATTTCAACTTTTCAGAATGCTGCAAGCGCACCGCGGGTCATGTGACAAGAACTAACCAATCAGATTCATCCTTTCAAGTAACAACGTTAAAAGCTCAGTCAAGATGAAAGGAACAGCTGATCATAGTTGTATATGGATTTCTATTTTGAAATAAATTTAGTAGCAGAGCTACTGCAAGCGATTTTTTTGGAGCTGCAAATCCATTTATCCTTTGCTGAAATTTCCGGGTCTTTAAGGAGAGAGCACGTCATGGTTGCTTAGCAAAGGCAGACGCCCCAGGGGCGCTTCTGCCCGAGCGTTTTGGAAAGAAGGAGAAAGCTGTGCGCCTAGCGTTTTCCATGCGTTTTAGGTACGATTTGTGAATGGCCCCTAAGACTTTCATTTGTGCAGATCTCCAGTACAATGTTGTTTGCAAATGTTTAGTCGTAAAAGCTGATAACATTGCTTTTTAACAGTTAACATTTAAAGCTTTACAAACATGTTCTGTGATCAGTTTGTCGTTTACCAGTTCAAAATTCAGTCGTGCAGCCTAATTATGACTGAATGAGAGGTAAATGTTTAAAGATATTTGAAATGCACTTTTTTTCTAAGTATTCACTGCTCTTTTTCACACAGCAGGTTTTTGTGTGTGTCAAATTTTTTTTTCTGGACAACCTTCTGATGGATTTTACTTTAAATTGTGAGTTCCATTCAGGTTTCATGCCATTGGCACTTTTTTCGAAGGATTGTTTACAATTTCACAGCAAAAGCTATAAAGCTGTTTCCCAGTAAATAATAAAATACAATGCACTGCAATTTTATTCTGTTTTATCCTTATTCTTCGTGAAAATATGTTCCTTAATAAGCTTTGTCTGGGATGTTAAACTACTTTAGGAGCTCAAAGGACTGCCATGGTGAAAACATTATTTGAAATCTCCTTGTGAAATTTGCTAAAGTATTGGTCAGTGTTTTGATTGCAGAAGAGTTCGACTAAGGATTACTAACACAATAAAACAACTCCAGGTATATTTTTGATGAGGATATGACAGTGCAAAATGGTTAAAATCTCTTAAAAATCTATGCTGAAGGATAAAGACCATTTATTAATAATTTACTTGGGGAAAAAATGGGAAAAACTAAAATATAAGTACATAAACCGATTAATCGATTAATCATAAAACTAATCGGCAGATTAATCGATTATCAAAATAATCGTTAGTTGCAGCCCTAATCAGGTCCGCGAACCACGGCTGTGTGTGCCACTGCGGAGCCACCAGCAGCAGCTGTTCCACTTTGTCCAACCGTACTCTGCTTAATACCGCTGGAATCAAGCGAATAGTGGGAAAAGCATACAAGCTGGTCCTGGGCCAGCTGTGAGCTAACGCATCCAAGCCCAGGGGCGATGGAGGGCATAGGGAGAACCATAGCGGGCAATGCGTAGTCATGTTCGATGCGAATAAATCTACTTTCGCTCCTCCGAAAATCTGCCACAAGAGATTTACCGTTTGGGGGTGCAATCTCCATTCCCCTTGCTACAGAGTCTGTCTGGATAGCAAATCCGCTCCGAGGTTCAATCGTCCGGGGACATGAACAGCTCGGATCGACAGAAATTTGTTCTGAGACCAAAGAAGAACACGCCTCGCCAGCCTGCACAGGGGGCGAGAGCGCAATCCTCCTTGATGATTCAGGTATGACACAACCGCCGTGTTGTCTGACCTGAGCAGCACATGACGACCGATCAGCAGGCTCGAGAAATACTGGAGAGCCAGAAAAACTGCCAGTAATTCCAACCTGTTTATGTGCCAACTGCGTTGCGCCGCTGTCCACACTCCATAGGCTGGGCACCCTTGACAAACAGCTCCCCAGCCGGTTAAAGACGCATCCGTCGTGACAGTCTCTCGGGAAGCACAAATCCCCAGCCGAACTCCAGTCAGGAGAAACTCGACTGACATCCATAGCTTTAGCGACATCACACACCTCCGTGTCACCGAAATCGTCTGATGCGGAAGACAACGGGGTGAAATATTTCGTCTTTTCGTCCACCACTGAAAGGGGCGCATGTGAAGTAATCCCAGACGAATTACGGGAAATGCAGCTGCCATTAGACCTAAAAGTCTGAGGCACAATTTCATTGTCACTGTGCGGCCCGCTTTGAAGCACCGTACGCAGGTTATCCGTTGAGAGGGGATTAAAACACTTTTCTGAAAATTTGTGCGTAAGCCCAGGCTGCTCAAATGATTCAGCACAAGATCCCGATGAGAGTTTGCTTGAGTCTGCGATTGCGCTAACACCAGCCAATCGTCCAAATAATTTAACACACGAACGCCCTGGAGCCGCAATGGGGCCAGAGCTGCGTCCATGCATTTTTTGAAAGTGCGGGGAGCCAGAGCTAAGCCAAAGGGAAGAACGCGGTACTGATACGGTTTGCCCTCTAAAGCGAATCTGAGGAACTTCCTGTGTCTCTTGATGATCTGAATATGAAAGTATGCATCCTTCAGATCGATCGTGACAAACCAGTCGTTTGGTTGAATTTGAGAAAAAATAGACTTTACCGTCAACATCTTGAATTTGCTCAGCCTGAGTGCAAGATTCAGACAGCGTAAATCCAGAATGGGCCACAACCCGCCTTCTTTTTTCGGTACCACATAATAATGGCTGTAAAACCCTGACTCCATCTGAGCGGGGTGTACTTCCTCTATAGCCCCTTTGCTCAGCAGAGTTGACATCTCCTGTCGCAGCACGCTATTTCCATCGGTTTCACCACCGTGGAAAGAATTCCGCGGAAAGGAGGCGGGCCTCTTCGAAACTGAATGGTGTATCCGTGACAAATTGTGCATAACACCCATTGAGAAATGCCGGGCAAGAGTTCCCACGCGGCCCAAAACTGTATTAGCGGTCTCAAAATTTCCGTTTCCTGCAACGGTGTCATACATGTTAAAACGTCCGGGCCTGAAAAGCTCTTGGCATTCGTGCACAGGGAAAGTGTATAAGTAAAAGCTGTTGCGTCTCGTTGTGAATAATCCTGAAGCGTGTCCACGGCAGGAATTAGACCAACAGATTGAACATCGGGCTCTTCCGCTAGTGAAAACGCGGCGGCTGTGCGAGCCATCATAAACGGGCCATCTGTGCGGGACCCTTGAATTGCCCCTCGAATTCTGAAAACAGGATTGCGCAGAATGTCTGAGGGAGCGTTTGGCGTTACAGCTCGATCCAATGCTGCTCAAGGCGCTGTTTGCAGCGAGACAGTCAAAGTTTGAGCATGGGGACTGCAATGAGAGTATTGGATGTGCAAAAGCGGTCCAAGAGCGCTCTCTAGTGGAGGGCAAAGTCCCTGGCAAGCAGCGAAAAGAGAAGGAGCCTAAATTTTTCCACCACTGAGGTGACAGCCTCTCCGAACAAACCGTCCTTGGAAATAGGGGCATCCATGAGGAAAGATTTGTCCTTTTCCTTAATGTCGGTGAGATTAAGCCAGAGGTGGCACTCAATCGTGCAAAAGGTAGCACGTAGCGCCAAATCCGTTGCCCGCTGCAGTTCTTTTACTGCCTCGGGTGTGATGCCTTCCCCGTCGTCTAATTCCTTTTAATAGCTCCGCTTGGTAGGCCTGGAGGACTGCCATAGAGTGGAGCGAAGCAGCCGCCTGGCCAGCGGCCATGTAGGATTTCCCGACTAGGCTAGACGTGACTCGACACGCCTTAGAGGGAAGAAGGAGTGTGAGACTTCCATGCCGCGGCCGAGTTAGGCGCGAGTTGTTCGGCGAGAGTCTCTTCCACCGGAGGCACTGCTGCATAGCCATGGTTCGCCATGTCAGAGATGGCGAATTAGTATTAGTAGATGGCAGCATCAGTAATCCGAGCCGAGAACGGCTGTTTCCAGGACATCGAAACCTCCTGGTGGAGGTCCGGGAAAAAAGGTAAAGGCCTCAGGGGCTGTGCAGGTGTCCGACTGGTTAAAAGACGGTCGTCCAGCTTAGAGGAAGGTTGGGCCTCGGCCTTCTCAACCTCCCAATCCAGCCCCAATTTACCCACCGCACGAGAAACCACGTCCAACAGCTCACTGTAGGAGGGGGAAAAACGCCTCTCCTGTCCGCTAGGAGGAAGAGGGCTAGTGTCGGCCGCAAAGTCCTCAGACCCCGAGGCCGCGGTGGATAAAACGTCATCCTCATAGCATCCACAACCGAAGGAAATCGTACTAAATGCCTCCGGTGTGGGCTGTGAATCCTCGTTAGAGAAAACGACAGGCTCAATAAAGCTTTTACTCTGCACCAGGGTAGGAGAGAGCGAGCGATGTGGAGAATATTCCAGCGCTGCGCTGTCGTCAAAATCCATGTCGCACGTGTCACCCCAAGCTATCACCTCGTGCGGTGCCTCGGCAGTTGCAGAAGTGACATGGCGGGGGTTAGACACGGGGGCGACGTCAGAAAATACTTCCACCCTCGAGCGCAGTACTCTGAGCCGCAGGCCATTACAATGGGGACAAGAGGAAAGGCCGCTAAGCACCGCCTGTGCGTGATGTAAACCGAGACATACTACGCACCTGTCATGAGTGTCTCCCTTCATGATGTACCTAGTACACGGCTCCTTGCATTTCCGAAAACTCATCGCGTCTGCGAAGAGGAGTTGACACTGCTCGTAGAAGTCGCTGGAGAACGCGAGATGAATTCTAGGGCATAGATGATTTGCTTTCCTGAAGGAAATGAAATCTGAGTGAAATGGTGTGGAGCACCCAGGTATACGATGCGTACGCATGCGTGGGGCGGTGCCAAGCCCTATTTGGCCAATAGGATTGGCGGGATGGTATAGGGCTTCAGACATTCGTCACACCGAAGGTGTTCCCATAGTGGTGACGTCACCGCAGCATTGAAGTGACCTATGAAAGGGAACAGCTCGTTTCTCTAAGGAAATAATTATTCTACATTAGTGTTGTCACATGGAGCTCTAAAGAGAGAAAGGGAGAAAACTGGAAGTGAACGCATGTCAAATTCCTCTCTCAGAGATCAGACCTATTATTAATCATTATGTATTAAATAAGTGGTGAGAAGGGTGGGATACATGTACAAATAATTAATTGCATGAAATGCATCCAGAAGTTTCAAACAGATTTTTAATCCCTTTTTAAAACTATCAAGTGGTATTTAGCAGATGTGGCGTAGGTCACACAAGACTGACTCATGCATGTTTGCTTAAAGTTGAAGACCCTAGTTAATACATGTTCTGTAAGAGAAAACTGCATGCCTGATGGTCAATCTTTCCACTGAGGTGTGTGCCAAAAAAAAAAAAAGTTTAGTAGGCTGTTTTTATCTCTTAGATTTGACCTAATGGGGGGTTACCGATCTACTTTTAAATAAATGCTTGAACTTAATTTACTTCCCAGAGCAGTTTTGCACCTCCATTTGGCTCTTGGGGAGTTCCTTTTTTTCACCTCTTACTTTGATCAGGTATTTCCAGAAGTACTAAAAGTAACTTCCCTTGATATTCAGGATCATTTTTATTATAGTTGTTCACAGGTGTTTCATACGCTGCAAAAAGAGATGTTAAAGTTGACACGTGCAGAATTTTTATACATATTTAACAGTTTGTGTGTTAAGATGGATCACACATCTACTGTGTAATGTCATTTAACACACAGTGTCACTTAAACACATTGTGTAACTCGGTTATCAGAAACTGCTAATTAATCTGTTAATATGACCAATATTACCATCAGTTTGTAATTCTACAGAATTGAAATAAAAGATGTAAAAATGTTAGCAATTTTAATGTCAAATGTTGTCAGGGTAGAGAACGCATGAACCGTAACACAACAAAATGTTCTAAATCTCAATTTCAAATGTCTATTTTAGATGATTAGATGACACAAATGCCTTGAAATGCACTACAACTATTAGCTACAATACGCTATGCATTTAAAAGTGTTACCAGCATCAACTACACTTTGGATGATTGAAAATATGAAAACATACAGTCAAGACTAGCAGATAACATTTGTCAGAACATAAGATCAACTTCTAACACAATGTCAGATACAAGATAAATCTTTCCAAATCAGACAACAAATAAACACTTTAAATTGGTCAATGTGAGTAAAAAAAACCAATCTATAGTACATTTGTCTTTTATTCATTTTTTTTATTGGTAATACAAAGGCATTTGTAATGCACTGGCTATAACCACAGTATTTATTCAAAGGTGTTGCCAATATCGATTACACTTACCGTTAACAGAAACAAGACCAGAGGATAACATTTCTCATAATATTAGATCAACTTAATCTCATAAGAAAGATGGATACTTTTCGATACAAATAAAATTTAAGTTCAGACAAACATTCAGGCACGTTTTTAGATTAGATTCAGTCATGAAATGATAAAGTGTAAGGCAAATTTAGTTGCGAGACTGCACCAATGGTCAGAACATTACAGACAAAGTGATGATTAGCAGCAGTTCAGAGTCAAGTCTCATGTTTGAAATACAAAACCATTCCACAATCATTCCTTTATGGGAAGTGTGTATGGCTCCTAATCTGTGAAACTTTAGCATGATGTGGAAAAAAATCAGTTTATTTTATTAGTGTTCATTTATGATGCACCAAAGTGTCGTCTTGTCGTCAGTATTGGATATTGAAGCAGCTGATGATTTGGAGTTCAGTTGTGAGGTGACCGTTACAAGCTCATGCATCAAGATTGATGGAAATCAACAGGTTGTGATTTGACAATATGCAAAAATGTAAGTATAAATGTATAAAAATAACCACCTTCAGGTCGGTAAAGCAGTAAAAGTTATTGGCCAAGTTGTCTTTTAAAACCTGTTCAAGCTGCTGAGACAAACTTTTACTGAGGGGTAGAGACAAATCTTAAGCTCAGAGTAAGGGCAGGGTGGATGATGTCAGTGTGCTCATTAACTATGCACACAGTGATTGGCTGATAGTCTTTGTCAGATCACAATATTATGTTGCCGTACTCAAAGGTTTTAAGATGCAGGATAAGTGTTACTATATGTGCAGCTGATTGTCAGCCTCTTAAATGTGTGCTTCTCAGAAACTATTAGTGAATATGCATATAAGCATCCTTTTAATAAACCCAGTAGAGTAATCATGGCTGATAGTAAGACATGCGAACGTAAAAGAAATCCAAACTGGATACAAGAAGAGCTGCTTTGTCTTGCGGAGCTGATTAATGAAAACGAGGATATAATCAAAGAAAATCTGGATTTGGGATAACCTCCAAAACCAAAGGCGATGCCTTTTTATAAAAGGTCATTATCATCAAATGTTTCAAAAATGTTTACATTCAGAGGCAGATTTCCAGCAACCGCAATCTTAGGAAAGTTTGTGGTTCGTCTGAGTGACTTAGGAGTCCTCTTCACTACTCCCAACCTTTCACAGATTCAGGAGCTCGTTTTAGAGAGAAAACGCTTTGTGAAATACTCTTAGAGCAAACATTATGGGTACTAAATTTAAGATTCACAAGCCCTTTATTTGTAAGAGTTTCTCCTAAACCAGCGAGTTATGAGCTACTTGTAGACTTGAGATTCTTTGTGAATACGGGCCCTGAATTTTTTAGAATGTAAAATAAAAAAAAATAACGTTTGTTAACAAGTAACGAATATGGTACATTTTAGGCTTTTTAGAAATCATTGTATTGCATTATGTGCCCCCCCCAAAGCAAACAATTTAGGGTTGTTCCCTCGAGTATAAGTTCCATGTTCTTCAATATCATACTATGAGAGCCATAAAAGCCTGATGGATTAAATGATAGTCAAAAGTTCAGTCCCAAAAGGCTCAATAAACGGTTTTATTTCCTAAAATTACAATTCTTTAACCTTATAAAGCCTTACATAAGTAAAAGCTATCAAAACTGCCATCAAGCAATTAATTCTGTCCACAATAAGTTTTTGTTTACGTAATATGTATGTGTAGTGTTATTTTATTTTTTTTTTTTTTAATTATATATGCAAACAGTATATATTTGGAAAGCATTTATGTGTATTTATAGGTTTTATTGGTTACACTTTATTTTGATAGTCCACTTTCTACTAAGTAGAAGTAATTAACAAATAAATGTCAACTAATTATCATTAATTTGCCACTATATGTCTACTAACTCAGAGTAGACTGTTAGGGTAGGGTTAGTAGAATTAGTTAACATATACTGTTGTGGACGAATCTAAATAAAGTGTGATCAGATATTAAGCAGACAGTCTACTAATACTCTAATGACTGCTAGTTGACATGTAGTTACTTACTGTTAGGAGAAAGTGGACTATCAAAATAGTGTTCCCAATTTATATATAGAAATGTATTTAATATACAAACGTGTATACATGCACGTGTGTGTATTTATATGTACTTCATTTTACTGACTCCAAATCATGCCATTAAGTAAGGGGCTCTTTAAAAACCAATCATCTTTCGATGGATTTGTATTTTAACCAAAGTGGACCATCACAGAATCAGTTCTGTAGTGTTCGCTGGGTTCCAGGCCATGTTGGGCTTTCAGGAAACCAGCGACTGATGCAGCTGCAAATCAGGAAGTGAACGCATGTCAAATTCCTCTCTCAGAGATCAGACCTATTATTAATCATTATGTATTAAATAAGTGGTGAGAAGGGTGGGATACATGTACAAATAATTAATTGCATGAAATGCATCCAGAAGTTTCAAACAGATTTTTAATCCCTTTTTAAAACTATCAAGTGGTATTTAGCAGATGTGGCGTAGGTCACACAAGACTGACTCATGCATGTATGCTTAAAGTTGAAGACCCTAGTTAATACATGTTCTGTAAGATTCCCCTTTCTGTCAAGCATTTTATTGAACTTTCCAGCTTCTAAAGTATATAGAAAACTCTTATGTAGGGAACTACCTTAAATCTGAGCAGCTGAATCTTTATTTGACTCTAACTCTAGCACTCTCTATTATAATTCTGTTATAAAACAACAACAACTTGCACTAGCTTTTCTAATCTCTTTGTATTGACTTTCTTTTATTTATTATACAATTAACAAAAGCAAAAAAAGTCCTATAACACTAGCTTGCTTTGTTCTTTTTCTATCTATTTGCTTTTTATTTATTATTAAAAAAAACCTTGCTACATTTACTGCGTTAAGATAACTGAGACTTGTTATAGCACTTGTATATCATCGCTCTTGTTGATTTTGATTGCTTCTTCATTTGTAAGTGGCTTTGGATAAAAGCATCTGCTGAATGACTAAATATGAAGTTATTTAGGCTAGTATACTTTTTCCATAAGTTTTAGTATTTTTATCATATTTCAATGTAAAGAAAAACAATAATCTGGTGCATTACAACCGAAGTATTTTATAAATTATTTTTGCCATGAAAATATCCTAAGATGCTGACATGGCATTAAATAAATCTACTACTAATATATATATATATATATATATATATATATATATATATACACACACAATACAAATATACATTACACACATTATGTAAACAAAATCTTTTACGTTAGATGTGATTATTCAATTGACAGCACTAATTAAAACTAATCCTTTAAAGCTTGAATAACACTGTTTAAAGCTTTAGGGCATTAAAGTATGACTGTGCTTGCTCTCGCAGGTGAATAAAGCAGACAGTATGTTGCGGTGGAGAGTGTCGAAACCCACCGTGCTGAGTCTGGTGTTAATCCAGGCGGCTGCAGTGATGCTTCTGTACGGTTGGTACAGCCGTCCACCGTCTCCAAACATGGCTGCGTCCGAGGGTAAGGTGCATGTACTGCTGCTGTCCTCATGGAGATCCGGCTCCTCGTTCCTGGGCCAGGTGTTCAACCAGCATCCGGATGTCTTTTACCTGATGGAGCCCGGCTGGCACGTGTGGACGTCTATCCAGAAGGCCGGAGCACGCAGCATGCGGATGGCGGTGCGCGATATGATTCGCAGCATCTTTCAATGTGACATGTCGGTGATGGACGCTTACATGCCCCAGCCGCGCAACGTCTCCAACCTCTTCATGTGGAGCCACAGCCGCGCGCTCTGCTCTCCGCCCGCTTGTTTTCTCACGGCGCGCGACGAGATTAGCAAAGAGCAAGACTGCAAGCTGCACTGCGACACGCAAGGTTTGAAGCTCGCCGAGGCGGCGTGTCGGACTTACAGCCATGTGGTGCTAAAAGAGGTGCGCTTCTTTGAGTTGGAGTCACTGTATCCACTATTGCGCGACCCGAGTTTGGATCTGCGCATCATTCATCTGGTTCGTGATCCTCGAGCAGTACTTCGTTCCCGCGAGCAGTCGGTCAAAGCCCTGGTCAAAGACAGTGCTATAGTCCTGGAGCAGGCTAATGTCCCAGAAAAGGATAAATCTTATCAGGTCCTACAGGAGATTTGTCGCAGCCATGTGCGAATTTATGAAACCGCCATGTTAAAGCCGCCTGATTTCCTAAGGGGGCGCTATAAGATGGTCCGTTATGAGGATCTAGTGCGCAACACGCTGGCCGAGATCGAAGCCATGTACGAGTTTGTGGGTTTGGAGCTGACCGAAGAGTTGCAGGAGTGGATCTACCGCATCACACATGGGAAGGGCAAGGGGACGAAGAAGGAGGCCTTCAAGATCACTTCGCGAAATGCTGAGGACGTCTCCCTGGCTTGGCGAACCACCTTACCTTTTGAGAAGGTCCAGCGCATCCAGAAGGTCTGCAAAGGAGCCATGACTCTGCTGGGATATAAGACTGTGGACAGTGAGAAAGAGCAGAAGCTGCTGAATTTAGACGTGATGACCCCACGAGAGCGCTATCAATTCCGCTGGCTGCCCTCGAAAAGCACAACCGCGAAAGTATCGAAAACATAAGAACTGTGGCGTTTGCCCTTCGGATTTGTTCTCGTTCGCTTCATACAAAAGGACAATCGAACTTGAGTGTGCCAGCTGCAGAGAACGGGTCACTAGAACAATAAAGTACTGTTCTCTTCCTTGGCACAGCTTTTAACACTGGATGCTGTTTTTGAAGAAATTATGGTCCAATAATGAACTTCAAGATGTATTGACACAGAAACTATGGTGTTTTTTTCATTTATGTAAAGAACATTGCATTTTAAATGGACGTTGTAGATGTGGGTTGAATCAGATTGACCAGTTCGGAGCAGACGTCACAGTTAAGCATTGTGGTGGCAGAAAAACACTGGTAACAAGTGGAGGGGAAAAAAAAGGTAGCACTCTATTTTACAGTCCTGGTTCTCCTGTACATGGTATGTACTTATTATAGTAATCTCAATAATTATTAACCCTGAACCGAACCCTACCCCATGTAGTTACTTTATATTACCGGTACTTTCTTTGATACTTGCACTGTAGGTACATGAAGGTGCATGTACTGTAAGATAAAGTGCAAACCAATTTTTTTTTTTTATTGTTGTGCCTTTGGATCACAGAATTGAAATGCAAAATCATTTTTGTAGAATACAAAGATGCCATTTGAAACTAAATGCAGACGCTTGGATGGACAGACTCTTGATGAAAATCGCTAAGATCAGTCTAATTTTAAAGCATTACTTTGATTTCAACCATAGATCTACATAATATTCACATAAACAGTTCTGTGCATTAGCCTTACAGTTACAGCATGAAATATGTAAACCTATAACATCTTGCATAACATTTGCATATTTTCACAATGATGACTTTTTCTTGCAAATGCAAGTTTATCCTCCAGTTTCACAGGTTTAAGCCTAGACCCATACTAAAATGAAAGTCTGAGCTGTTTCAACTGAAAGAAACTTGTACTGACTGATCTTAAAATAGATCAATGCCTTTGTTTTGTTTCGAGATAAAAACCATTTTTTTTTATTTAATTTTTTTTATAAGGCTTATTTTTATAAAAAAGTCCATAAATGTCCTAATTGAACTATGGCTTAACCCTGGCTTAGTCTGAGCCCTGTCTGTGAAACCAGGACTAAGTCTCCTAGTTTGAACTCTATTTAACTCAACAATAGTGAGTTTGTCAATTCGGAGGAATAAAAAAAAACATTTGTGGGATACAAACTCATGGGAAAAGTTTTTTTTTTTTTCTCTCTAATCGGAATTGTGTGAATAAAGCCATCATTTAAAAATATAAAGTCAAATTTGCCTTTTATTATTTAATAATATGGCTTCCATAGACTGCTACTTAAAAACTGTAATTTTCTGCCACCGGGAAGGCTTCCCCCACAACAACAACAAAAAAACATGTCAACATGTTTGCAAGCACAAAATAGGGACTGTGTTTCTCGTGTGTGTGTGTGTGTGTGTGTGTGTGTAATGCCATTCAGCTTTCCACGGATTTACAGAGACTCTGACTGCATGAAGCTGAATACCAACGTCATTGTGAAGAAAGTAGTTCCTGGTGACCCACTGTCCCGCAGAGTCGGGCTTCAAACCTAATCAAACACACCTGAACTTTTGCACCAAGCTCTTCAGGTTCACTCAAAAACTCACAGGATGGATGTCCTGGAGCAGTTTACACCATGAAACATAGGAGCAGGGGTCAAGACCTAGGAAGTAGTTCATAATTGATTGTATGTTAAGATGTCATGTTAGTGTTATTATGTTAAACTAGGGTTGTGTTAGCTTAAGACCAGTTGTTGTCAATTTAGACTTTAATCAGACTTGGAAAAAAAAAAAAAAAGTTCCAACTCTGATTGGATGTGCCTTTTTTTTTTTTGGTTGCCCATCAGTTGAATCCTTGTTACAAATTGCTGTGAAGCACTTTGCTTATCTGAACAAAGAAAGACATACATCCAAGAGTGGATAAATGTGGGTGCAAAAGCCAAAAATAATGCTAGGCAAATGATAGGATCTAATTGCCTAAAGTTCCCACAAAGCTCCTATAAGCAGGATTTCAGTGCATTCAGCTCTAAATGCAGAGTAAAAACATGTATAAAAAATAATCTAATTGGCAATAATTGTACAATAATTAAAAAATATAATTATTGTATAATCACCACTAAAGTTATATAATTTTAACCAAAATTAAATGATTACCCGGATTCAAGTTATGGATGTGTGTATTATAAAAAATCCTAACGCAAGATTTTGAAGCGATCAATGATATACAATTGATCGAGTATGTAAGTTATGGGAATAGCCTAATATTGGATTTAATATGAAGATAATTTGGAAACCGTTAAACAGTATATAGTTCTGGTTAATTCTATTACTTGGAGAAAGATTGTTTATGCCGTTATTATTTATTACACACAAGGGCCTAAAGTGTTGTTGCTGCCAGTCTATAGATTGAGCAAAGCCTGTGCATTACACTGGGACAAAAGAAGCAAAACTCTTCTTTCTCTGAGTCACTCAGTTATGGTTACATGTGGCACTGCCTTATTTTCTCACTTGTTTTACAAGACAAAATACATGCAGATTCAAGAGACTGTCTTACACTTTCACTTAGAATGTGAATTTATCTTGTTTTGAGGATGTTTAGTTACTGTGCTGGAAAGCAAAGCGAAGATGCTCATTTTAAAATCGCAGTTTGTCTGTCTACCAAAATGCTCGAGCAAGAGAGCGTACTCTTGAAGGTTCAGTGTTAGCTAAAGTAATTGGAAGAAAATCAGCTTCAGGTAGGTTTATGTTCTGATTATATCCATTAGAGAGAGAGAAAAAAACTGATTATGATGTCGTCCATGTGTTTATCTGCTCTTAAATATTTAAATACTTGAGTCATTTCAAAATGAATTAATTTGGGGCAAAGAGGAAAAAAAATTGTTTTGAGATCTTCAGATTTGTTTATTTTTACTGAATGTGATTAAAAAAAACATGCTCAAGGCTTTTAAAAGTGAAAATGTATATATTGATTAGCTATATATATATATATATAAATGTTATAATGCCAAATTAATATTTTTCCATATGTACTAGGCTGTCACTAACCGATGTTGAAGAAGTGTTGATAAAGTGTTGTACAGACACTGCTTTATGATTTTATGACTTGTTTGATTTTGGTAAACCCGGATATCAGATGCACGTCAATGTTTTGCAGTTCTGTGGTACTGCTTTGTTTGTTATTTGCATAAATGGCTTTTATTATTCTTTGTACCTGTTCTCTAGAATTTCACTGTATACACTGACATTTGAAACCTAATGTGATCAAATGTAAACCATTTTAAAATTGATTTAGTTTTTGTTATGCTAATTGAGGTATTGTCGTTTTGTGAGGTAATGTTTGATTTCAATGGAAGTTGGTATTTTATAGTGTTTTATTATGTTTGAATCACATTGATTTATATTCAACACATCATGACTTAAATCAGTTCAAGTGTAAATGAAAATAAAGATAGCACAAGATCAAGAGTCTCTTTAGAGGATATATTTTGTTGACTTGTGATCAGAAGGGAAGTCTGATAATGCATCCATCACAATCTATTAGGTTTAAAAAAAAATAAAAAACATCTCTTCTCCATGAACTGCTCTAGATTTTCCAGTTCTTGCTGTGATGTGTTGCTCCACTTTTCTACCAAGACACTGGCAAGTTACGTTTCTGTGGGGATGCATAGACAGTCCTTCCTATTTCCCTGTTGCACTGTCTTAGGCCTCTTACATTCAACACTGCATGCAGAGAAATGTGTGTGCAATAGGTGTTTATGGTTCATTAAACAAGCATGACATTTTTCTTAAACCCTTACTATAAAGATCTCTAAGAAAAAAAAAAAACAAACAAACACTGGTTACCGGTGAGTTTAATGGATTTACATAAGATGTATCCCAACTTTATGGTGCAACATTACATACTGGTTAGTTGACTGATTTCTTATGTATGTTCATTGTTAATTTGACGTTGTTTCTGTGCTCTTGACTTGATGTCATCTGTCTGTAGGGCGTTCCAAATGAACTTGGGTGAGTGAGTGATTTGGGATGCCCTTTGAACCAACTCTAACAAGTATAATTACATAACACATAAAAGCCAAATGAATGGGTTTTCACCAAAAAGAACATGTTCCAGAATCAACATCCATGATCCTGGAACAACATTTCAATCAGTCAGCTTTGATGAATAAGTGTTCTGTTCAGGCTTACAATGGTTTAGAGGCTTCTACACAATTCTTCATCTATCATTTCCCTTTGATTAATTTATGGATAGGTTTATGGTTAGGACAATTTTTTTTGGACAGGAATGATGTTTTAGAATCAATACGTTTCTCTTGTTTTAAAGGCTATGTAAATATATTAGGTAAAGTAATATATCTACAATTAATTGGACCTGTTCCTACAGACTCCACAGTTCTTCAGTACTTCTGCATTGTTTAGCAGTGAGTATTCAGGTTCTTTATAAGTGTGTCTTTGGTTCCATGAAGAACCTTTAACATCCATGGAACCTTTTCCAAAAATAATATAAATAAGGTTATTTACAGTATAGTGGAAAAAGATTTTTCAAATTCTTCAAATGTTCTCATTCTTCACACCAAGAAAAGCTTTCACTGAAAGCTTCTTTTTGGAACCTATAAGGAGCTCTGTACCAACAGCATTTTTAAAGTTCTGTCATTATCATAAATTACCCAACACCACCCTCCTGAGGTGACAGCATTAGTTGTATGTCTCTGTTTAAAAATTAGGCCCTTTTTAAACATTTGGTTTAAGTTATTGTTATTCTCTCTAATTGCAGTAATTATTTTCAAATAAAATGTTTTCCATATCTTTCCCTTTAAGAAATTATAATGAAATGGTAGTGGGTTGGGTGTTGAAGGGATATACTAAGTAATAAATGAGTTTAAATAACCACAATAAATTCATACACAAATTGTAATTCACCCATGATTTATGTTAGTGTTACAAACCACCCTGGTTGTATTTGCAATATGACACAATAAATCTTTTTAAGAAATATATGTAATATATATTTTTTATACACAAATTTTATTTTGGATGTGATCATGAAATCATTTTGACAGCACTAGTACATGCCCATGAAAAGTTTTTTTTTTTTTTTTACATTATTTGTCACACTTAAAAGATTCAGATCATCAAATAAATTTTAATATTAAACAAATATAATGCAAGTAAATAAAAAATGCAGTAAAAAAATAATAATGTCAATAATGCAGAAGAACAATTGTAAACACTAAATTTTTAGTTAAAGGCAGTTTTTAACTAAAATTCATTATTGAATTCAGTGATGTCATCATCCAGCTCAGTTCAGTTAAATAGTATCTGTGCAATCATTTGCAATCAAGTCGACAATATCACTGTAAATGAAGTGACCCCAACTAAGTAAGCCAGAGGCGACAGCGGCAAGGAACCAAAACTCCATCGGTGACAGAATGGAGAAAACCCCATTAACCACATTATTTTAGAAAGCGGAGTTAAATTTCACTAGCCACCCCAAGGCCTGGTTACTGCCGAACCTGTTGAATCAAGAATTCACTTAAGTAGAACCTGTCTGACAAAGTGAAGCATGCTTAAAAAGCAACACATCATGCCGTGAGCTAAAGAAATTTAAACAGATGATAATAGTTAACATGTATCAGTCTGGAAAGGGTTATAAAGCCATTTCTAAGCCTTTGGGACTCCATCGAACCACGGTCTGAGACATTGTCCACAAATGGAGAAAACTTGGAAATATGCTGAACCTTCCCAGGAGTGGCTGGCCTACCAAAATTACTCCAAGAGCACAATGATGATTCATCCAGGAGGTCATAAAAGATCCCAGAACCCAGTACAACATACTAAACCAAAGAACTGCAGGCCTCACTTTCCTCACTTAAGGTCAGTGTTCATGATTAAACAATAAGAAAGATATTTCCATGGGAGAGTTCCAAGGCAAAAGCCAATGGTGACCAAAAAGAAAAATAAAGGCTTGTCTCACATTTGCCAAAAATATCTTGATTATCCCCAAGATTTTGGGCAAATATTCTGTTGACTGATGCAACAAAAGTTTAATGTTTTGGAAGGTGTGTGTCCCGTTACATCTGGTGTAAAACCAACAAAGCATTTCATTAAAAGATCATCATACCAGCAGTCAAACATGGTGGTAGTGTGATGGTCTGGGGCTGCTTTGCACCTTCAGGACTTGAAATACTTGCCATAATTGATGGAAGTATGAATTCTGCTCTCTATCAGCTCTCTGCTCTCTATCTTTTTCACGTAGTGCCAGGCAGGTTTGGACAGCTTTTTTTCTTAATACATTAAATTGTCATTTAAAAACTGCATTTTGTATTTACTTGGGTTATCTTTGTGTAATAAAAGATTCAGATAATCAAACAAATTTTTATAAGCGTGACAAATACACAAAATTAAAAAACAGGAAGGGGGCAAAAACCTTTTCATGGCACTGTGTGTGTCCACCATCTGATCCACCATCTGGTCTGGATACTAATATTAAAAGCATGAAAGAATAAAAGTATGTTATGTTACGATTACTAAACAATCGTAGCTAATTTAGACACATTAATAATCAAATTGAATTTGTGGCAAGCTTTATGCATGCGGTCATAAATGCTTATTATATATAGCCTATTTAAGTAATTAAATTAATATAAAGGGGCGATTTGTCGAGGAATGGCTTAAATGAACAACTACTAGTTGACTAGAAAAAAAAATACAAATTGTCGGAGGCAGCCCTTATTCCACATATTTTCGAACCATCAAGCCATTCTGGTTTGCGCGAGTGACCCCACGGAATGAACTAGCGCTGCGGAATATTCAGAACTGCACTCTCCGCTCCCCCAAAAATCCCCCCTCCCCCCGAACCCCTACGTCTATGGCCCAATAAGTCTACGATGAGCATTTAATACTTTCAAAAAATGCGGGTCAAGAAGTGGGTCGGGTACAATATTTTCTTTCTCTTTTTTTGCGGTCCGAGTTGTGGGCGGGTTAGTTGAAAACGTTGGTCGGGTGCGGGTTGTTTATGCATTGACCCGCGCATCACTTTCCTCGACTATGCTCGTATTTGTTTTAATCCCAATTTTGTGAAAATAGTCTATATCAGTGGTTCACAAACTGGGGTGCACGAACCCCTAGTGGTGCGCAGACTGACCACCGGTGGTGCACGATAGAATGTTTGTAATGGCGGGGAAAAAGAAGTTTCTTTATTATTTTTACGTATTTAACTGAGGCAAACTTCATATGCGAAAGTTTTATTAAGAAATAAAATTTCACATTACAAGCTATAAATTACTCATGATTTAATTTCATTTTACAAACACGTCTGTGTCACAATAGCCCCACCCAGTTCATATTAGGCACTAACTGATAATTCGTTCATTTATTTTTCACTAACTACTTTCATTAAAATGGACACCTGGTCCATTTTAATGTTGTTTTCTGTGTGTTTTCTCTACTTCCTGTTGGTCTTCTGTAGAAAATCGTAGCTCTGTGTAGCTGTTTTTATTTTTTCTCTAGAATCTTTATCTTACTATCACTCTCTGTTTTTTTAAAAGTGGTCAAATATAACTTAATTCACACCATATTTCTGATATTATCGATCAATCTTATCAGATTAACTTTGATCGTTCACTTTTATTTTATTTCCGTGAGTGCAGTACACCTGCAAAGCGTTAGCACTCGTTAGCTTGTCATTAGCGTTTTTATTCGAACCTATCGCTGTTTTCTTTTCTCCTCTCCCTCGCTCCAGTTTTTCACAAGTTCATCAAACAACCGCAGTAAGAATATTTCATCAAGCACGGTGAGTAATGGCTTCTCCTATCATTGTTTCTTGCACCTCTTGCCACATGTACAGTTTATCTATCTCTGTCGCTGATGAGGGATTCACATGTGATAAATGCAGGGAAATAGTTAGGCTGACAGAGAAGATTTCAGAATTAGAGACACGCATCCAAACTTTAATTGAGGACAGTAAGAATGTTAGGGCTCTAGATACGGCTTTGGATGCGTCTAGCTCAGGGATTCCTGTACATTGTTCGGTTCCGGAAACAGAGCCCCAGCAGCAGGGCAACTGGGTGACGGTGAGGCAGCCTAGTCGTGGGTCAAAACACCGCACATCTGTTCCGATCAAAACATTAAACAGGTTCTCCCCACTCAGTGATGCACCCACTGAGAAACCTGATGAAAGTGCTCTAGTTATTGGTGATTCTATTGTACGGAACGTGAATATAGAGACACCAGTCACCATAGTCAAATGTTTACCGGGAGCCAGAGCGCCTGACATCTTGGCAAATTTAAAAGTGCTGGCTAATGATAAATGTAAATACAATAAGATTGTTATTCATGCCGGCGCTAATGATGTTCGACTTCGCCAGTCGGAGATCACTAAAAATAACATTAAAGAGGTGTGTGAACTTGCAAGCATGATGTCAGACACTGTAATATGCTCTGGTCCCCTCCCTGCTTACCGTGGTGATGAGATGCATAGCAGATTGTCATCACTCAATGGCTGGATGTCTAAGTGGTGCCCACAGAATAACATAGGTTTCATAGACAATTGGACGAGCTTTTGGGGCAGACCTGACCTGTTTAAAAGAGATGGTCTTCATCCCTCCTGGGGTGGCGCCACTCTTCTCTCTAGAAATTTGGCAAATAGTCTTAGTGTTTATACTTGACTAACTGGGGCCCAGGTCAGGAAGCAGACAGACTGGCAAAACCGACCATCTGCTAGCCGCCTCCCGTCACAGAGGTCAGTTAATTCTCAGCACATAGAGACTTTTTCACCTAGATATCACACTATAGAGACTGTGTCTGTTCCCCGAACTAGAAAAAACAAAAAACGTCCAAACCAAGTTAAGATTAACAATTTATTTGAGGTTCAACAAATAAAAAACAGAAGCAATATGGATAAACAAATGATAAAGCTTGGCTTATTGAATATCAGATCCCTTTCTACGAAAACACTTTTTGTAAATAATATGATCACTGATCATAATATAGATGTACTCTGTTTGACAGAAACCTGGCTAAAACCTGATAATTACATTATTTTAAATGAGTCCACCCCCCAAGATTACTGTTATAAACATGAGCCGCGTCTAAAAGGCAAAGGTGGAGGTGTTGCTTCAATTTATAACAACGTTTTCAGGATTTCTCAGAGAGCAGGCTTCAAGTATAACTCGTTTGAAGTAATGGTGCTTCATATAACACTATCCAGAGAAACAAATGTTAATGATAAATCCCCTGTTATGTTTGTACTGGCTACTGTATACAGGCCACCAGGGCACCATACAGACTTTATTAAAGAGTTTGGTGATTTTACATCCGAGTTAGTTCTGGCTGCAGATAAAGTCTTAATAGTTGGTGATTTTAATATCCATGTTGATAATGAAAACGATGCATTGGGATCAGAATTTATAGATATTCTGAACTCTATTGGTGTTAGACAACACGTTTCAGGACCTACTCATTGTCGAAATCATACTCTAGATTTAATACTGTCACATGGAATTGATGTTGATGGTGTTGAAATTATTCAGCCAAGTGATGATATCTCAGATCATTATTTAGTTCTGTGCAAACTTCATATAGCCAAAATTGTAAATCCTACTTCTTGTTAAAAGTATGGAAGAACCATCACTTCTAACACAAAAGACTGCTTTTTAAGTTATCTTCCTGATGTATCCAAGTTCCTTAGCATATCCAAAACCTCAGAACAACTTGATGATGTAACAGAAACTATGGACTCTCTCTTTTCTAGCACTTTAAATACAGTTGCTCCTTTACGCTTAAGGAAGGTTAAGGAAAACAGTTTGACACCATGGTATAATGAGCATACTCGCACCCTAAAGAGAGCAGCCCGAAAAATGGAGCGCAGCTGGAGGAAAACAAAACTAGAGGTATTTCGTATTGCTTGGCGGGAAAGTAACATATCCTACAGAAAAGCATTAAAAACTGCTAGATCCGATTACTTTTCTTCTCTTTTAGAAGAAAACAAACATAACCCCAGGTATTTATTCAATACAGTGGCTAAATTAACGAAAAATAAAGCCTCAACAAGTGTTGACATTTCCCAACATCACAGCAGTAATGACTTTATGAACTACTTTACTTCTAAAATCGATACTATTAGAGATAAAATTGCAACCATTCAGCCGTCAGCTACAGTATCACATCAGACAGTGCACTATTGACCCCTTGAGGAACAGTTCCACTCATTCTCTACTATAGGCAAGGAAGAATTGTATAAACTTGTTAAATCATCTAAACCAACAACATGTATGTTAGACCCTATACCATCTAAGCTCCTAAAAGAGGTGCTTCCAGAAGTCATAGATCCTCTTCTGACTATTATTAATTCCTCATTGTCATTAGGATATGTCCCCAAAACCTTCAAACTGGCTGTTATTAAGCCTCTCATCAAAAAACCACAGCTTGACCCCAAAGAACTAGTTAATTATAGACCAATCTCGAATCTCCCTTTTCTGTCCAAGATACTAGAAAAGGTGGTATCCTCACAATTATATTCCTTCTTAGAGAAAAATGGTATATGTGAGGATTTCCAGTCAGGATTTAGACCGTATCATAGTTCTGAGACTGCTCTCCTTAGAGTTACAAATGATCTGCTCATATAATCTGATCGTGGGTGTATCTCTCTATTAGTTTTATTGGATCTTAGTGCTGCGTTTGACACAATTGACCACAACATTCTTTTGCATAGACTTGAACACTTTGTTGGCATCAGTGGAAGTGCATTAGCATGGTTTAAATCGTACTTATATGACCGCCATCAGTTCGTAGCAGTGAATGAAGATGTATCCTATCGATCACAAGTGCTGTATGGAGTACCTCAAGGCTCAGTACTAGGGCCGCTACTCTTCACGCTTTATATGTTACCCTTGGGAGATATCATCAGGAAACATGGTGTTAGCTTTCACTGTTATGCTGATGATACTCAACTCTATATTTCTTCGCAGCCCGGTGAAACACACCAATTTGAAAAACTAATGGATTGCATAGTCGATATAAAAAACTGGATGACGAGTAATTTCTTACTGCTAAATTCTGAAAAAACAGAGGTGTTAATTATAGGACCTAAAAACTCAGCTTGTAATAACCTAGAACACTGTCTAAGACTTGATGGTTGCTCTGTCAATTCTTCATCATCAGTTAGGAACCTAGGTGTGCTATTTGATCGCAATCTTTCCTTAGAAAGCCACGTTTCTAGCATTTGTAAAACTGCATTTTTCCATCTCAAAAATATATCTAAATTACGGTCTATGCTCTCAATGTCAAATGCAGAAATGTCCATGCTTTTATGACCTCAAGGTTAGATTATTGTAATGCTTTATTGGGTGGTTGTTCTGCACGCTTAGTAAACAAACTACAGCTAGTCCAAAATGCAGCAGCAAGAGTTCTTACTAGAACCAGGAAGTATGACCATATTAGCCCGGTCCTGTCAACACTGCACTGGCTCCCTATCAAGCATCGTATAGATTTTAAAATATTGCTTATTACCTATAAAGCCCTGAATGGTTTAGCACCTCAGTATTTGAATGAGCTCCTTTTACATTATAATCCTCTACGTCCGCTACGTTCTCAAAACTCAGGCAATTTGATAATACCTAGAATATCATAATCAACTGCGGGCGGCAGATCCTTTTTCTATTTGGCGCCTAAACTCTGGAATAACCTACCTAACATTGTTCGGGAGGCAGACACACTCTTGCAGTTTAAATCTAGATTAAAGACCCATCTCTTTAACCTGGCATACACATAACATACTAATATGCTTTTATTATCCAAATCCGTTAAATTTTTAGGCTGCATTAATTAGGTAAACTGGAACCGGAAACACTTCCCATAACACCCTATGTACTTGCTACATCATTAGAAGAATGGCATCTACGCTAATATTTGTCTGTTTCTCTCTTGTTCCGAGGTCACCGTGGCCACCAGATCCAGTCTGTGTCCAGATCAGAGGGTCACTGCAGTCACCCGGATCCAGTACGTATCCAGACCAGATGCTGGATCAGCACCTAGAAAGGACCTCTACATCCCTTAAAGACAGCGGAGACCAGGACAACTAGAGCCCCAGATACAGATCCCCTGTAAAGACCTTGTCTCAAAGAGCACCAGGACAAGACCACAGGAAACAGATGATTCTTCTGCACAATCTGACTTTGCTGCAGCCTGGAATTGAACTACTGGTTTCGTCTGGTCAGAGGAGAACTGGCCCCCCAACTGAGCCTGGTTTCTCCCAAGGTTTTTTTCTCCATTTGGTCACCGATGGAGTTTCGGTTCCTTGCCGCTGTTGCCTCTGGCTTGCTTAGTTGGGGACACTTCATCTACAGTGATATCGTTGACTTGATTGCAAATAAATGCACAGACACTATTTAATTGAACGGAGATGACATAACTGAATTCAATGATGAACTGCCTTTAACTATCATTTTTTCATTATTGACACTGTTTTCCTAATGAATGTTGTTCAGTTGCTTTGACGCAATGTATTTTGTTTAAAGCGCTATATAAATAAAGGTGACTTTGACTTTGACTTTGACCTGGTTAAAAACTGGCACTTTAAAGAAATCAAGGGAGTAATCTTTTGTATTTATGACAGATTTTTTTTGTTTTCTAATTTACAGTAAATATTTGTATTTAGTTATTGCAAATAAAAATGTAGGTGTTGGGGGGTGCTTGACAGGTGTCAAACACTAGAAAGGGGTGCATGCTGCAATAAGTTTGGGAACAACTAGTCTATGTGACAGGAATGGGCGATACTACTTATTTTGCTTTCGATACGATACCGATACTTTGGCCAGTATCTTCGATTTCATTACCGATACAATACTTCTAAACGGAACTTTTAAATTATGAAATGTATTAAATTACTAAGAGTACAATGGGTAATAATATCTTAACTTTATATTTGAAATGCATTTTAACATTCAATACGCCTTAATTGTAACTTATTAGGTTATATATTTGCCCCCTTCAGTGACGTATTCTGCCCCAAACAGGCTTCCAAGCTGCCTCCACATCGGCCATGGGACTGTGCCATCTTCCGGGTGAACCAGTGCCTAAAGGAAGGATCTATCCCCTTTCCATCCCGGAGGAAAAGGTCATGGAGGAGTACATCAAGGAGACACTGGCTCAGGGTTACATTTGTCCATCTACCTCCCCTGCTGCTTCGAGTTTCTTCATTGTGGAGAAGAGGGACGGAGGTTTACGACCCTGTATCGATTATCAGGCTCTGAACAATATAACTGTTAAGTTCCGCTATCCACTTCCCCTCGTCCCAGCTGCCCTGGAACATCTCCATGGTGCCACTGTCTTCACCAAGTTGGACCTCTGCAGTGCCTACAACCTCATCCGGATACGTGAGGGGGGCGAGTGGAAAACTGCCTTCATCACCCCTACTGGCCACTATGAGTACTGTGTGATGCCGTATGGACTTGTTCACACCCCCTCCGTCTTCCAGGATTTCATCCATGAGGTGCTCCGGGAGTTCCTCCATAAGTTTGTCCTCGTCTACATTGATGATATCCTTATTTACTCCCGGAGCCTAGCGGAACATCGTCGCCACGTTGGGGAGGTCCTGCAACGCCTGAGGGCCTTTCAGCTCTACCTCAAGGCCGAGAAATGCTCCTTCCATCAGCCCTCAGTGCAGTTCCTTGGTTACAAAATCAACAGCAGTGGCATCCGGATGGAAGAGGGGAAGGTAAATGCTGTGAGAAATTGGCCCATTCCTACCACCATCAAAGAACTCCAACGATTCCTTGGCTTTGCCAATTTCTACAGACGTTTCACCCAAAATTACAGTGCCATCACCAACCCTCTCACTAGCCTCCTCCGGAATAAACCCAAATCACTCTCCTGGAAGCCTTCAACTCCCTCAAGAGGGTCTTAACGACCGCTCCACTCCTGGTCCATTCTGACCCCAATCGACCCTTCGTTGTAGAAGTCGACGCCTCTACCACCGGAGTGGGAGGGGACTTATCTCAGCAGCAGGGGAATCCCAGTCACCTCCACCCATGTGCTGCCTTCTCTCGAAAGCTCAACCCGGTGGAGGTAAATTATGACATCGGCAACCGTGAGCTGCTGGCCATCAAGTTGGCCCTGGAGGAATAGAGGCATTGGCTGGAGGGAGCCAAACACCCCTTTCTGGTTCTTACTGACCACAAGAACCTTGAATATCTTCGGGTCACCAAGAGGCTAAATCCAAGACAGGCCCGCTGGGCGCTATTCTTCACCCGCTTCCACTTTTCCATCTCGTATCACCCAAGGGCTAAGAACGTGAAGGCTGACGCCCTGTCCCGGTGTCACGCCCCCGAAGAAAACCTAGAAGAGCCAGAAACTATACTCCCGGAAAAAGTCATCATCAGCCCCATTACCTGGTCTGCTGAGATCCTTCCTCCCTCCAATCCTACTACCAACACCCCGCCGGGTTGCCCACCGGGACACCAGTACATTTCCAGGACACGGCACACTCCACTCATTCACTCCCCTCACAAATCTCTTGGCACTGGTCACCCGGGGGTCAATGAAACCCTCTCATTGCTAAGGGAACGCTTCTGGTGGCCCAACATGGCTTCTGACGTCAGAAGTCAAAGTCAAAATCACCTTTATTTATATAGCGCTTTAAACAAAATACATTGCGTCAAAGCATCTGAACAACATTCATTAGGAAAAAAGTGTCAATAATGCAAAATGATAGTTAAAGGCAGTTCATCATTGGATTCAGTTATGTCATCTCTGTTCAGTTAAATAGTGTCTGTGCATTTATTTTCAATCAAGTCAACGATATCGCTGTAGATGAAGTGTCCCCAACTAAGCAAGCCAGAGGCGACAGCGGTAAGGAACCGAAACTCCTTGTGGTCTTTTCCTGTGGTCTTGTCCTGGTGCTCCTCTGAGACAAGGTCTTTACAGGGGATCTGTATCTGGGGCTCTAGTTGTCCTGGTCGCTGTGTTTCAGGGATGTAGAGGTCCTTTCTAGGCGCTGATCCACCATCTGGTCTGGATACGTACTGGATCCGGGTGACTGCAGTGACCCTCTGATCTGGACACAGACTAGATCTGGTGGCCACGGTGACCTCGGAACAAGAGAGAAACAGACAAATATTAGCGTAGATGCCATTCTTCTAATGATGTAGCAAGTACATAGGGTGTTATGGGAAGTGTTTCCGGTTCCAGTTTACCTAATTAATGCAGCCTAAAAATCCTTTAACGGATTTGGATATTAAAAGCATATAAGTATGTTATGTGTAAGCCAGGTTAAAGAGATGGGTCTTTAATCTAGATTTAAACTGCAAGAGTGTGTCTGCCTCCCGAACAATGTTAGGTAGGTTATTCCAGAGTTTAGGCGCCAAATAGGAAAAGGATCTGCCGCCCGCAGTTGATTTTGATATTCTAGGTATTATCAATTTGCCTGAGATTTGAGAACGTAGCGGACGTAGAGGATTATAATGTAAAAGGAGCTCATTCAAATACTGAGGTGCTAAACCATTCAGGGCTTTATAAGTAATAAGCAATATTTTAAAATCTATACGATGTTTGATAGGGAGCCAGTGCAGTGTTGACAGGACCGGGCTAATATGGTCATACTTCCTGGTTCTAGTAAGAACTCTTGCTGCTGCATTTTGGACTAGCTGTAGTTTGTTTACTAAGCGTGCAGAACAACCACCCAATAAAGCATTACAATAATCTAACCTTGAGGTCATAAATGCATGGATTAACATTTCTGCATTTGACATTGAGAGCATAGGCCGTAATTTAGATATATAGAAGGTACATGAACAGATGTACAGACTGTGCCATCTCTAAAAGCCCACGCCATCTACCATCAGGCAAGCTCCATCCTCTGCCCGTTCCTAATCGCCTGTGGTCACACCTAGGGGTGGATTTTATTACTGATCTTCCTCCTTCCGATAATAATACCTGCATTCTAGTCATTGTGGACAGATTTTCTAAATCTTGTCGTCTTCTCCCCCTGAAATGTCTATCCACGGCCATGGAAACGGTCTAGTTATTATTTAGCCATGTCTTCAGGTACTTCGGCATTCCAGAAGACATCATCTCAGACAGAGGTCCTCAGTTCGTCTCCCGGGTATGGAAAGCATTCCATTCGCTCCTAGGTGTGGCCATCAGTCTGTCCTCTGGATACCACCCCCAATCCAATGGGCAGACGGAGAGGAAGGTTCAGGAAATTGGATGCTTCCTCCGTACCTTCTGCCATGGCCACCAGAACTCCTATAACCAGTTCCTAGGGTGGGCCGAGTACGCACAGAACTCCCTGCGACAACCTACCACCGACTCACTCCATTCCAGTGCAGGCTCGGCTACCAACCTCCACTCTTTCCCTTGGACGTCCCCGCCATCGACTACTGGTTCCGGGAGAGCGAGAGGGTCTGGGACGCGGCTCACCACCAACTCTAACGGGCCCTACGCAGGTGCAGGATGACAGCCGACCTTTGCCGATCCGAGGCTCCGGCATACCAACCCGGTCAGAAGGTCTGTCTGTCCACCCGGGATATCCGCCTGCACCTGCCCTGCCGCAAGCTAAGTCACAGATGCATTGGCCCATTCACCATCCGAGAGCAGATCAATCCGGTCACTTTCAAACTCTAACTACCACCAGAGTACCGGATTCACCCCACTTTCCATGTGTCCCTCCTTAAGCCTCACCATCCCTCTGTTTGTCCCTCCACAGAACCTGGCGAAGCCGAAGCCCCCCCTCCACTCCTCCTTGAAGACGGTACAGCCTATGAAGTTCGAGACATCCTGGACTCCCAGCGGCGTGGTGGACAACTTGAATACCTAGTGGACTGGGAAGGATATGGTCCAAAGGAACGTTCATGGGTCCCACGCAACGACATCCTGGATCCGAACTTACTAGACACCTTCCACTCCAGTCATCCTAACAGGCCAGCTCCAAGAGGAAGAGGACGTCCACCACGTCGTCGGGGGCCTCGGCCCTCAGGAGCAGGCCGTGGGGAGGGGGGTACTGTTACAGACACGCCAGGTTCCACCTCCTTCCAATCACAGCGCACACCCTCACCTGAGTACTGATCACTTCCAACAGAGCCTCATCAACAAACAATCACCTCTGCACCACAAATACCACACACACGCACTCAGTCAGCATCCGGTCTCGTTCGCTACAAGGTCTTACCTGTATGCTAACTCTAAGGACTAACGTACTCGGTTACTAGCGTAACCTCGGTTCCCTGAGATGAGGGAACGAGTACTGCGTAAGCTAGCTTACGCTATGGGAAAAGGTCCCCTTTTCTCGAGAATATGAAGCCAAAAATTATCCTTAATTTTTAAATAATGTAAAACGCAGTGCTGCAGCACAGCAGACCCAAGCGAAGCGGCTCGCGCGCTTATTGGCTGTGCTGCGGCAACTGCAGCAACCTATGGTGAGGCGGCGGAGAGGAACGAACCAATGGGGGCGCTTCGCGCCCATTGGACGTCAGAGCGCGCCAAAATAGGCGTGGCTGGAACTATATAAGCCACCGCTTCACCATAGGGATCAGGTTTTAAATCGACTGAAGCGATCACCCGGTCCGAGCACATAGCACGGCAGGTTACGCAGTACTCGTTCCCTCATCTCAGGGAACCGAGGTTACGCTAGTAACCGAGTACGTTCCCTTTCGAGAGTACTCTCGTACTGCGTAAGCTAGCTTACGCTATGGGAACACAATGTAAAACGCCGTGCGTGCTCGGGAACTTCGACCTGTCACAGCCCAAGGCGAGAGCCCGGGGCTTTATAGCAGGAGAAATCCCAGTCCCAACAGCTAACCTTAGTGAGCTTTATATAGGGAACGAAAAAAGGGGGACGTGATAAGGCTTAGCACGTCTATATAGAAAGTACCCTGGCCTGCAGGGCAGGGACTTGCAGATTATAGAATCTAATAAATGTGGACGGAGAGGCCCAGCCTGCCGCCGCACAGATATCATCCAGTGGTATCCCGCAGGACCACGCCCATGACGAGGCCATACCTCGGGTGGAATGGGCTCTGATGCCGAACGGGCAGTGCAGGCCTTTAGATTTGTAAGCCAGCGAGATAATGTCTACTATCCATCGCGATAGGCTTTGCTTCGTGGTGGCGAGACCTCGGGTGCGCCCACCAAAGCATATGAAGAGCTGGTCCGACCTCCTGAATAAGGCGTGCAATATAGGTTTTGAGAGCCCTGACGGGGCAGATGAAGCTCGCGTTGCTTTCGTCGCTTTGCGAGGAAAGGGCTGACAGCGAGGTGACCTGCGCTCTGAACGGTGTTGAGAGCACCTTGGGGACATAGCCGTGTCTTGGTCTGAGAATGACTCTGGAGTCATTAGGCCCAAACTCGAGACAGTCAGCGCTTACAGATAGCGCATGTAAATCCCCCAGTCGCTTGACTGAGGCCAGAGCCAGTAGAAAAGCGGTTTTGAACGAAAGAAGCTTCATATCGACAGACTGAAGCGGTTCAAAAGGGGGGCCCTTTAAGGCCTCTAGGACCGTAGACAGGTCCCAGGAAGGGATTGAAGGGGGTCGGGGAGGGTTCATCCGACGAGCTCCCTTAAGGAAACGAATGACCAGTTCGTTTTTTCCCAGTGATAGGCCGGCCACCGGAGCATGAGAAGCTGCAATGGCTGCCACATACACTTTGAGCGTAGACGGGGATCTGCCCGCATCTAAACGCTCCTGTAGGAAGGAGAGTATCTCCGTCACGTCACATAAGTGAGGGTCTAGGTTCCGTGTCCCGCACCAGGTGGAGAACACTGACCATTTCTGCGCGTACAGGCGCCTGGTTGAGGGCGCTCTGGCTTCCGTAATGGTCCTTAACACTCCCTCAGGGAGGTTCCCGGGTACCCGTTGAGGGGCCATACATGAAGGGCCCAAAGTTCGGGGTGGGGATGCCAGAGCGCGCCCTTCAGCTGCGTGAGGAGATCTTTCCGCAGCGTTATTGGCCATGGGGCTGTACTGGACAGCTGCATCAGCTCGGAGAACCAAGGTTGGGTCGTCCAGAGTGGGGCTACTAGCAGCATAGCACATCTGCTCTTCCTGACCCGATCGATGACCTGCGGCAGCATCGCGACCGGTGGGAAGGCATAAAGCGGGCGTCTGGGCCAATCGAGGGCCAGCGCGTCCCTGCTCCTTGAAAAATATATTGGGCAATGAGCGTTGTCTTCTGAGGCGAAGAGGTCGACCTCTGCCCTGCCGAAGATGCTCCACATCAACTGAACCGTTTGTGGGTGAAGAGACCACTCCCCAGGGGGAACATTCGCCCTGGAAAGCATGTCCGGGCCCCGGTTCAGGATGCCAGGTACATGCGCTGCTTTTAGCGAGCGCAAATTGTAATGTGCCCATGTCAGAAGACGTTCGGTCAGGGTGTGCAAGGTTTCTGACCTGACACCACCCTGGCGATTTATGTAGGCCACCACTGACATGCTGTCTGATCTGACCAGAACGTGGTGGCCCTTTAAAAATGGGAGGAAAGCTTTCAGGGATAGTTCGACCGCTATCATCTCCAGACAGTTTATGTGTAACAGTCGCTCCGGGCTCGACCAGAGGCCGGAGGCAGACCTGCCCTCGTACAGGGCGCCCCAACCGAGGTTGGATGCATCTGTCGAGACTACTTTCCATTTCGAGACAGCGCCCGTGCTTACGCCTAACTGATACCAGTTGGCTATTTTCCAAGGGGCCAGAGCTGTGATGCAGCCGTGGGTCACCCTGATGCGCGCGCGGCCGGAAATCCAGGCGCGCGTTGGAACACGGTCTCTCAGCCAGCGCTGTAGTGGGCGCATGCGCAGCAGGCCCAGTTTGAGAATCGCAGAGGCTGATGCCATCAGACCTAGCATTTCCTGAAGTCGTTTGAGCGGGTAAAGAGACCCGGCTTTGAACGACACGGCTAACTGCTGAATAGTGAGAGCGCGCTGTGACGTCAGACGCGCTGTACATGTCACAGAGTCTATGTCTATCCCCAAAAAGGAAATCCTCTGGCTGGGAGACAGAGCGCTCTTGACAGTGTTGATCGTGAGACCCAGGCATTCTAAATGGCTGAGGATCCAGGATCTGTGTGTCATCAGTAGTTCCTCGGAATGGGCTAAAACTAGCCAGTCGTCGAGGTAGTTCAATAGTCGCACTCCCCGCATTCTCAGGGGTGCGAGAGCGGCATCCATGCACCGTGTAAACGTACGGGGCGCTACGGAGAGGCCGAATGGAAGAACCATGTACTGATAAGTCTGCCCCTCGAAGGCGAATCTCAAGAATGGCCTGTGATGGGGTGCTATTTGAATGTGAAAGTAAGCGTCTTTCAGATCCACTGAGAAAAACCAATCCCTCGGGCGAATTTGCGCGAGTATTTGTTTGGTAGTTAACATTTTGAACGATCGCGTCATAAGCGCTTTGTTCAAACGTCTGAGATCTAGGATGGGTCTGAGACCGCCATCCTTTTTTGGTACGAGGAAGTAGCGGCTGTAAAAGCCTGACTCACGCTGCGCAGGGGGGACAGTTTCTATCGCCCCTTTTGCAAGAAGGTTTATCAGTTCGGCGCGAAGGACGTGTGTCATTTCGCTTTTCACTTTCGTTTCGACCACGGCGCGAAAGCGCGGCGGTCTGCGAGCGAACCTGAGCGAGTAACCTCGTTTTATTATATTCAAAACCCAATTTGATATGCCTGGGATGGCCTGCCATGCAGCGGCTCGTGCGGCTATGGGTTGAATGTGCTTCGGGCACTGGCTGCCTGTTATGAGGGGACCAGTAGCTCGAGTATACTGTGCTTGTGACACTGTGCTTGTGACACTGTGGTGACAGCGCTTATTTGTAGGGTTGCGCACTGAGAAGTGGGCACGCGCGCTACATTTAGAGCACCTCCGGCGCGAGCGGGAAGGTGGGCATGAAAGGAGACCCGAGTGAGTCTTTGTGACACTTGGGGGAGTGTGTATACATGTAGGGGTGCGTACTGTGTAGTGGGCACACTGCCTACATAGAAAAAGCTCTTTTTGTGCTTTATTGAGGTCGCCGTGAAAACGGCGTTTGTGTGCAGGCGTGCGTGCATTGTAACAGGCTCGTTTACTGCAGTATAGACATCTCCAACCGCCTTTAGTGAGGGGATTGGAGGAAGCATGTGAGGTTTCTTGTGTGGTGGTCCGGCCGCAGCGGGACTTAACCACGGTCTTTTCAGCCCGAAGGTCAGGAGGGCTTCGGAGGCTCGGGGTTCAGCACAATCCTGGGCCGAGGTCCCCGTCTCTCTGGCGGTTTGCGGCTCGTAGAGCGAGAGCGGTGCTGGGTTTTGGTCGCTGGGCGAGACTGTAAGTCTGGCTGCGATGGCTTCGAGGTCTGAGGGGGCGGCGCATTTCTACGGCGTCCCGCAGCAGAGCTAGAGCGTTTCGGCAGGAAGTGTCTCATTGCCTGTGACGTTTTCTGAGCCTCAGTGAAGCGTTCAGCGAAACCCTTAACCGACTGGCCAAAGAGGCCGGAAGGCGAGATAGGAGAGTCAAGAAAGGCGGATTTGTCGGCGTCCTTCATCTCCGTGAGCGTGAGCCAGAGGTGCCGCTCTAAAACAGCGAGGCTTGCCATGCTTCGGCCGATCGCTTGTGCTGTGGTCTTTGTCGCACGCAGGGCTAGATCAGTAGCGCTGCGGAGATCTTTAAAGTCATAGGTATCTGGGGCAGACTCGTCCAGTTTACGGAGAAGTCTGGCCTGAAAAACCTGCAGCACAGCCATGGTGTGTAGAGCCGAAGCAGCTTGACCAGCGGAGGTGTAAGCTCGGCCAGCGAGAGCTGAGGTGGTGCGGCACGGCTTGGATGGATGCACAGGCTTCGACCGCCATCCTGCGGCTGAGGGCGGGCAGAGGTGTGCAGCAATAGCCTCCTCGAGAGGGGGGAGGCTCTCGTAACCGTGGTCTCGGGCGCCGTCAACAGAGGAGAGCGCTGACGAGACAGAAGTCTTCAAGCGTGCGGAGAATGGGGCTTTCCACGACTTCGTGAGTTCATCGTGAACTTCCGGGAAGAAGGGGGCGTTTCTTTGCGGAGGGGCCGAAGGGCGCCCCTGCAAGAACCATTCGTCCAGCCTGCTTTTAGCGGGCTCGTCTGGAGGAGACCAGTCGAGCTGAAGGTCGCTGACAGCCCTTGTAAGCACGCGAGTAAGCTCTGCGTCGATATCAGCGCGTTGTCCGGGGCAGCTGGGTGCTGTAGAGGGGGGGGGGGGGTCCGCAATGGAGCCCGACCATTCCTCACTACTGGACGCGGCGAGAGAAAGGCTGTCGTGTCTGTCCTCTTCCGCCTCAGGCGCTCCGAAGGAGAAGGGGGCGCTGGTGAGCAGGGACTGGCGCTGCTCGTCCACGAAGAGGACAGGCGAAGGAGAGAGAGCGGGCGAGGCACGCGGGGAGTGTTCCGGCGTGAGCTCGCGTGTAGCAGTGTGCTCAGGCATTCTCTGATCGCGGCGTTTCTTATGCGGCACTTGAGAGAGAAGAGGCGGAGCGGGTGGAGCATCGTGGCTGGTTTGAGCTAATCGAGCCCGCAGGGTCGATATAGCCATGTCGTCGCACTCAGGGCAGCCGCCCTTGGAGAGTGCGCTCTCAGCATGCTCGCGGCCCAGGCAGGAGACACAGATGATGTGGCGGTCCTCGCTGGGCAGAGGGCCTCGGCATGAAGCACAGGCCCGAGGCATTTGAAACAATGCCTCGAATTCTGGAGGAAAAAAGTGTGATGCAGCGGCAAACACACTAGCTTTGTAAAGGATATAGTCACGCCGGATGGCGCAGCAGGAAGCGAGTGCTGAAGGCGGCGTCGAGATGAAGCACGAGCCGGCGTCCTCAGATCTGCGTTGCAGTGCTATCCCGCTGAGAGGCTTTTCGACGGCGTGCAGAGGCTTCTCCGGAGAAGACAGCGAAGTGCAGGTGAGATCGCTGAAGGAGATGAAATCTGATCCCTATGGTGAAGCGGTGGCTTATATAGTTCCAGCCACGCCTATTTTGGTGCGCTCTGACGTCCAATGGGCGCGAAGCGCCCCCATTGGTTCGTTCCTCTCCGCCGCCTCACCATAGGTTGCTGCAGTTGCCGCAGCACAGCCAATAAGCGCGCGAGCCGCTTCGCATGGGTCTGCTGTGCTGCAGCACTGCGTTTTACATTATTTAAAAATTAAGGATAATTTTTGGCTTCATATTTTCGAGAAAAGGGGACCTTTTCCCATAGCGTAAGCTAGCTTACGCAGTACGAGAGTACTCTCGAAAGGGAACTCTATCTCTACCTACCTCTCTCCAGCAATCTCCAGAAGTTCCCAGTCATCTCCGTGCGTGTGTGTGTTACACCTCCCTCTTTCAGCGTCTACCCCTCTACAACGGATCCATTCATCACTGCCTTCCACTTCATCACTTTACCCAGCACTACCCGCTCCTCTGCTTGTGCCTGAAAAAAGTCTTTCTGTTATCCTCAGCCTCCTGTGGTATTCTGTAACAAATTTTAAAATGTTCTTTTTTTTAATTGTTATGCCCCTGTTCTCCTGTGGATCATTAAAAGTACCCTTTTCTAATGTTTGTGTTTGATTTTATGGTTGATGTTAGCATTTTTTTAAAGAAAGATGCTGTCTGAATGACGGGTTGTTTTGGTTTGTTTTGGTACTGTTCTGACATTGGACTATTTTGCTGTTCAAGGGAGTTAGGGACACTAGAAATCCACGTGGAAATGTATAAGACACACCGCTGTGCAATGGACACTGAAAAATACTGTTTGTTATTGGGGTTTTCCAGGCCAGAGGTTTGTATGTTGTGTGTGTGTGGGTGTATGTGTGTGTGTGTGTGGTTGTCATCCAGTGTGTTTTTTTTTTCTCTTCACCCCCAATCCTTGCTTCGCCTACCCAAGGAATATCAATAAGGTATGTCAAGCACGAACAATATAATTAGATTTATCTCATGGAATGTGCGGGGGGTGGGTGGCCCCACTAAGAGTGACAAGACAATGACCCACTTGCAGCAGCTCAAAGCTGACATGTTTTTTATTCAGGAGACCCACCTGCGCAACAGGTAGGTGGCACAACTAAAAAAGAGTTGGGTTGACCATGTTTTTCATTCCAGATTTAACGAAAGGGTCAGGGGCACCGCCATTATGGTGCATAAAAATGTCATGTTTGAACCAGGTAAATTGGTATCAGACCTCAACGGTCGCTTTGTTATAGTCGCTGGCAAATTACAAAATACACCCGTCATCTTGGCTAGTGTCTACGGTCCCAACTGGGATGACTGCTCATTCATATCCAATTATTCACGTCGATACCAAACATTGATAATCATTATATAATTATAGGTGAGTATTTTAATCTGGTTCAAGATCCCATACTAGACAGATCGTCAAATAAGCCGCACTCTTCAAGCAAATCAGCCAAAACTCTACATGACTTTGCAAAACGACTGGGCCTCTCCGACCCATGGAGGCACATTTCTCCCATGACCAAGACATTCTCTTTCTTTCCTCATGTGCATCACACTTACAAACGCATAGATTTCTTCCTTCTAGATGATAGAATGCTCTCCATGATTAAAGCCAGCGACTACCACAGTATTGCAATATCGGACCATGCCCCAACTTCACTTGACTTACACTTACGTGCCCACTTCAGCCCATTCAGGCAGTGGAGGTTTAACTCTTCTTTATTAGCGGACGATCCCTACAAGCAATTTATACAATCCCAGATTACTCTTTTTTTGGAACTGAATGACTTAACAGACACAAACAGAGGTGTACTCTGGGAGGCTTAGAAAGCTTATATTCGAGGACAGCTTATCTCCTTTGTGTCTAATTCAAAACGAGTTGAATCATCCCAAACGTTAGACCTGTTACAGAAAATTAAGAGCATCGATGACAAATATGCGGTTAACCCAGACCCTATCCTTTACAGAGAGCATCTTAGACTCCAGACAGACTTTGATCTCCTGTCTAATAACAAAACCAGGCTCCGTTTGCTCAAATCTAGACGGCGTTTTTTTTAATTTGGGGATAAAGCATGGAAGCTTCTGGGTCATCTGGATCATTCTGGCTCAACCTCACGACTTATTCCTGCCATTAGAGTTGCACTCTGATCCTGTCACCATTAATAAAATATTTGCAGAATTTTACGCTGATCTTTATACCTCTGACGGCCCCCCCCCACACATGATCGTTGGATAAAAGAAGTGCTTGACAATTTGAGGTTGGAGAAGCTCAGATCCTCTCTGAAAGGCGCTACCTCAAAATTTTTTGGCACGTGGAATCCTTTCCTGGGGCTGGTTGTAAATCGCAATTTATTTTGTTTAAAGCTCTATATAAATAAAGGTGACTTGACTTGACTTGACATTCCAATATTACGTTACATCCTTAAAAAGTTACTCCCTAAAAAAAGCTAACTACGTTACTTAGTTACTTTTTTGGAAAGTAATGGGTTTCCTTTAAAGATTTAACGATTCACTCAACTTACGATTCGATTCACAATTTTGATTTCACAATTAGATTTTCTCAGGATTTTGAGATTGAAGACATTATACAGTAAATTAAAAGGTGCCATTTTATTAGGCTGTTGCTGCACATTTCTTTATGAAATTGAAATATAACAAAACTAAATAGAAATATTAAAACTAAGGCTTTGTATGTGCTCTTTCCATTTAAATTGAGAGGCAACCACTACATTTTAATCATGATCCAAACAAAGATACAGCATACATGCAGCATTATTAGTTTTTAATCTAAATTAGACTGTATAATTTAGAAATTTGAAGCAAAAACAGAATGGTCTGACTTTAGTTTTGTGAAACTATACTACATACATAATACATATCTGAAGGAAACAGCAGAAAGAGACGCAGATTCACTCTCTGACAGCAGGTGGCGCTCATGAACAGCAACGATACACTGTTTTCTGGGTTACACTGTAAACAAAGCAGAGCTGCTTATGAACATTATATATTTAATATAGTAATATAATTAAAGAAGAAAAGAAAATACCATGCCACAACTTTTCTAAAGATAGTCAGTTCCCCTCAGAGATACATTTATATAAACAAAAAATTTGTTTGGCATCTCAACCGATTTGAATTGTCACATATTTTAATATATTTTCAACTGGCTAGCTGTTAATCGTTACATCCCTAGTTACATTACATTTTACAAGTTGCTTTTTTAAAGGGATCATAGGGTGCCCATTTTCAACAAGTTGATATGATTCTTTAGGATCTTAATGAAAAGTCTGTAACATAGTTTAGTTAAAATTTCTCAATGGTAATGTAATGGTAGTGTACCTTTTTACCCTGTCAAAAACAGCTTTTTTCAGAGCAGAGCATTTTTGTAGCATTTTCTTTTAAATGTTAATGAGCTTTGCTGACCCCGCCCCCTCTTCCAAGCTGCTTTCTCTGAGGGACTGCAAGAGTGTGTCTGCCTCCCGAACACTGTTAGGTAGGTTATTCCAGAGTTTAGGCACCAAATAGGAAAAGGATCTGCCGCCAACAGTTGATTTTGTAATACTAGGTATTATCAAATTGCCTGAGTTTTGAGAACGCAGCGGACGTGGAGGATTATAATGTAACAGGAGTTCATTCAAATACTGAAGTGCTAAACCATTCAGGGCTTTATAAGTAATAAGCAATATTTTAAAGTCTATACGATGTTTGATAGGGAGATAAGGACAGGAGATATGTCAGTCAAGACATGGGAAACAAAGTAACTAGTATTACTTGTTTGAAAAAGTAACTCAGATATTTACTTCTAAATTAAACAGTAATGCATTACTTTACATTTACATTACATTTACATTTATTCATTAAGCAGACGCTTTTATCCAAAGCGACTTACAGATGAGGACAGTGGAAGCAATCAAAAACATCAAAAAGAGCAATGATATATAAGTGATATAACAAGTCTCATTTAGGTTAACACAGTACACCTAGCATGGGATTTTAAATAATATAATATAAAGAAAACAGATAGAATAAAAAAAGAATAGAGCAAGCTAGTGTTAGAGGTCTTTACACATACACACACACACACACACACACACATACAATTGCATAATTAATGAAAAGAAAATAGAATATAAAAAGATTAGAAAGGTAGTTAGATTTTTTAAAGAATAGAATTAGAATAGTGAGTGTTAAAGTTAGAGGGTCAAATAAAGATAGAAGAGATGTGTTTTAAGCCGATTCTTGAAGATGGCTAAGGACTTAGCTGTCCGGATAGAGTTGGGGAGGTCATTCCACCAGGAGGGAACATTTAAATTAAAAGTCCGTAAAAGTGAATTTGTGCTTCTTTGGGATGGCACAATTCACTTGCAGAACGCAAGCTTCTAGAGGGCACATAAGTCTGAAGTAACAAATTTAGGTAAATGGGTGCAGAGCCAGTGGTAGTTTTGTAGGCAAACATCAATGCCTTGAATTTTATACGAGCAGCTATTGGAAGCCAGTGCAAATTGATAAACAGAGGTGTGACATGTATTCTTTTTGGCTCATTAAAAATTAATCTTGCTGCCGCGTTCTGAATTAATTGTAAAGGTTTGATAGAATTGGCTGGAAGACCTGCCAAGAGGGCATTGCATTACTCCAGCCTGGACAGAACAAGAGCTTGAACAAGGAGTTGTGCAGCATGTTCCCAATGAAAGGGCTTGATCTTCTTGATGTTGAATAAAGCAAATCTGCAGGATCGGACAGTTTTAGCAATGTGGTCTGAGAAAGTCAGCTGATCATCAATCATAACTCCAAGGCTTCTAGCTGTTTTTGAAGGAGTTATGGTTGATGTGCCTAACTTGATGGTGAAATTGTGATGAAACGATGGGTTTGCTGGAATCACAAGCAGTTCTGTCTTGGCAAGGTTGAGTTGAAGGTGATGGTCCTTCATCCAGGAAGAAAGGTCTGTTAGACAAGCTGAGATGTGAACAGCTACCGTCAGATCAACAGGATGGCATGAGAGGTAGAGTTGAGTGTCATCAGCATAGCATTGGTATGAAAAGCCATGTTTCTGAATGACAGAACCTAATGATGCCATGTAGACAGAGAAGAGAAGTGGTCCAAGAACTGAGCCCTGAGGCACCCCAGTAGTTAGATGTTGTGACTTGGACACCTCACATCTCCAAGATACTTTGAAGGACCTATCTGATAGGTAAGACTCAAACCATTGAAGTGTGGTTCCTGAGATGCCTTTTGCCAGTAGGGTTGATAGGAGGATCTGGTGGTTAACCGTGTCAAAAGCAGCGGACAGATCAAGCAGGATAAGTACTGAAGATTTGGATTCCGCTCTTGCCAGTCTTAGAGCTTCAACAACTGAGAGCAAGGCAGTCTCAGTTGAATGTCCACTTCTGAAGCCAGATTGGTTGCTGTCAAGGAGGTTGTTGTGTGTGAGAAATGTAGAGACTTGGGTGAACACAGCTCGTTCAAGTGTTTTTGCAATGAAAGGAAGAAGGGAAACTGGTCTGTAGTTCTCTAAAAGAGATGGATTGAGGTTGGGTTTTTTAAGTAGTGGAGTTATACGTGCCTGTCTAAATGATGAGGGAAAAACACCAGTGTGGAGGGATGTGTTGATGATGTGAGTGAGTGCAGGTACAACTGCAGGAGAAATGGCTTGAAGGAGATGAGATGGAATAGGATCAAGTGGGCAAGTTGTTGGGTGATTAGAAAGGATGAGTTTTGAGACTTCTGCCTCAGAGAGTGAAGAGAAGGATGTAAATGAGTGTAAGTTTGCTGGTGATATGAGCTTGACTGATTGTGGTGTGGAAAATTGTGCACTAATGTGTTTAATTTTATTAATGAAAAACATTGGAAAGTCGTCAGCTATTAGAGATGAAGCAGAAGGGGGAGGAGGAAGACAAAGAAGTGAGGAAAATGTTTTAAAAAGCATGCGAGAGTTAGACAAATTGTTAATTTTGTTATGGTAGTATGTCATTTTAGCAGTGGAGACATTAGCAGAGAAAGAAGATAGGAGTGACTGATACATATTAAGGTCAGTAGTATTTCTGGATTTGCGCCACACCCTTTCAGAAGCTCTAAGCTTAGAATGATGTTCGAGTAGAACATCAGATTACCAAGGGGAAGAAGGGGTGTTACGGGCTGGCCTGGAAGATAAGGGGCAAACAGTGTCTAAACAAGATGTAAGAGTGGAGCAGATCAGTAGCTGTGGAAGATTTTTATTAATAAGATTTTAACCTATCAAGAATAATCAATGTGAATCTAGCCATTTTTGTTGCTAGTTGTTTTTCCATTATAAACCTATAGGTAAAGGATAGAAAGGAAAGGAATATGCCTACGTGCTGGAATTTACAGAACTGATGAGAAACATATGGTCAGACATACAGAAAGGGCCTTTCTTTATACCAAAACAAGTAGGGGGCCCCTTCTACCTAGGGAGGTATCAAAATTGCAAGCATAAGGAAAAGTCTGACTATTTGGAAACACCCTGTATAGGGTATATAATGAGATGCTAGCTAGCAATCGAGAGATCTTCTCGCAAAGAGGATCTCGGCTTTGCTTCTCACTGAAATAAAGTCTATCTTCTGGAAACAAAACCCCAAGACTGCGTGATTCCTCAGATCCATGGCAGATAAAAATACACTACATTTGGCGCCCAACGTGGGGCTGGAAAGGAGCAGCAGAGTGGACGACCGCTTTTGAGCTGACTGATGAGCAACACACACACACACACAGTGGTGGCCACCATAGAATAAGATAAGCATTTTTGCTTATATAATTAGTGTGTGTTGTTGACTGGTCAGTTCTGAGCGGTAAGGTCACTTAAAATCTGCTCTTCCGAATTTAGAACTAATTAAATAAATAAAAATGGGGGGTTTTGTTTCCAGAAGAAAAACTGCATATACATATTTGGTTTACTGAAAAGTCTTTTGGAAAAGGCCTGATTTTAATCTGGATAGTGTAGGCAGAAATACATTGCATGCAATGGTCTGTGTTCATTGTGGGCTGGGCCTATAAGGGACAGCAATACACATGAGCCAGATGTATTATAGAGGAAAAGTCCTTTGGATACCGCTCTGTATATGTAAGATACAGGGGACTGAACGGAAAGGCGGAAAAGTCCTTAGGGAAGGCAGAAAATCCTGTATAGTACTGATTTTTACTTTGTTGAGGAAGTGTATCAGTGAAAGAGCGAGTAGAGCTGACAGGTCACTCAGGAGAGTGTAGAGTACTCTGTATTTATGTACGTTTTAATGTAAGTGTCTGTGTGACTGGCTGTGTTTGTGTGAGAAAATAGACTATATATCTTTTGGAGCAAGAGGTGCTCTCCCCTCCTGGACCATCACTTGAGAGTGATTAGGTTACAGAGATGGGTGTGGCTGGTGTTGAGAAAGGATAAGTGCAGGAGCCCTAAAACAATAAAGTTAACTGTATGAATGTTGTTTTAGAGAAAAAAGAAATAAAAATGTTCCAAGAAAGGGACTGTGCAGAATATAAAAATAATCTATTAATTAAAATAAGATATGCATTTATTATTTCATAACTTGTCTTAATATATGAATTTAAAAGATGCACATGCTTAAAACTTTATATCTAATATGTGAAGACATCTAAAATTTGTATCTTGTTATCCCTGGGACACAGTATGAAAGTTTATCCATTACAGAGTTTCAGAGATTGGGCTTTTGTAAATTAAAAAATAAATAAATAAATAAATAAATAAATTAAAATAAATAACTTGTGCAATGTGGAATGAGAGCAAGATTGGGTGACCAAGTTAATAGACATTTTGATTCAAAAGCCATAGGCATTTTACAATAGGAAGGGACTAGTTGCTTAAATAGTTGATTTGAATTATTATTTACAATAATAGGAATTATTTTATGTTGGTTAGGAAACATTAATTCACCAATACCAGATTATTCTGAATCATGGATGAACATTTAGAAGAAAAATAATGATTGAAGTCTTTATTTTACCATACGCATGTCATGCTGTTATAAAAGGAAGCTTTATTTTGTTTTATTGCAGTATACTTAGATAATAAAGGTAGCTGATTTCTGCATCTTGCAAAGAAAAAAAATGCTTGCTATTTTCCTGCAATGAAGAACTTGCTTTACTAACATAGAATAAGAGAACTGCTGTTCTCAACCAGATGATTTTGTTTTTATTAAGGGACCACTGAAAGAAGAGGTTGAAAAGTGAAAATTAGAAAAAGAGCTGATTGCTTAGACACAATTTGGTTAGAAGTTACATAGGTACATTTGATTAATGCAGTCTCTGAGTGTTAAAATTTCAGATGACTTCTGGAACAGTGCCTTGACAAAATGACGCAATGAACTGTCTGTCGAGAAATGGCAAAGCAGCAAACACAGCTGCTGAGAGAAGAAGAGGGAGGGGCTGACGGATGATCCCCTCCCCTCCTGAAAGAGGAGAGCACTCTTCAGCAAGGAGAAAGACTTAATTAAAGCAGGAAAAGGTGAATCTTTCACTTGAGAATTTTCCTGAGGGTGAAAAGAACATTATGAAATGCAAAACTCTGGCAGAAAGCAACCAGAAGCCAGACTGAGAAGAAGCAGAAAAACAACGGAGACCGTACACCACAACATCAGGTCTTTGAATGCCATCACAGACTGACGACCCAGTACAACGCCCGGGCTGATGATGTCACCAGAAGGACTTCCATCCCTTCAGTGCACAGGTGCTGCATATTCAATCAACACTATAGAGACTGCTTCAAATGTTAATTATTTTATTTTATTATCTTATTTACTATGTTTTAATTTTGATTATTCACTGGTCTCACAGCACTTCTTTAAATTCAGTGTTTTAACTAACTCTCTCAATCTGCTTTTCAATAGGTACCAGTCCAGCCTTATATCTTAAAGAAAAAAATATTTTGACAGACAGAAGTGAGTACTTGACTCACCAATCAGATAAACACGGAGCTTTGAGAAAATAGAAATATTGGTCACTCCATTTTGTTTAAAGGTCATTTTCTAAGGTAAAACTGAATGAAATAATAATGAATAAAAAATTATTTCCAAAGTCATGAAATCACATATACTGTCATCACTGGGGATAACAAGATGGAAAAGTTGATGGCCATGGATCCTAGATTATGCAGAGATCTCCAATCCTCTTCTCAGAGTTGCTCATGAGCAATAACAAAAAAGTATTTGACTAAACTTTAAATTAGACAAACAAGAGACATTTGAGAAATTATAATTGGCTCTCTCAAATGCCCAATGCCTAGGCCTAATATTCTAAACAAATTAATCTATGAGATTTTGAAAAAAGTAAGGAAAGAAGGAAAAAGAAGTTTATACAGTGGTTTAACAAGTTTTTGGCCAAAAGGGGGTGTGAAAGGATGTGAAAAAGTATGAATGATGGTGTTGTATGGCATGAAAGAGAGTGTCTGACGAGACACTGAGGCAATTCAATCAATTTGCCAAAAACAGCTGTATACAAATTTGAATGTGGGCCCACAGGGCAAACTTATGCCCAGTAAAATAATGACCATGGATGAATTTTGATTAAATTTCCTGGTCAGTACCTAGGTCTTTGTTGTGGCAGAAAGAAAAACAGTGCCACACATGCGCAGCGTATAACATGGGACGGCAGACCAAAGCAAGCTTGCTCTGTCCACCCCACATCTAACTTCCTTTTCAGCATATCATGATGGAGCTGATTGTGTCAAAAGGATGAAATATTATCTTTCTGACTGTTAATATAAATAAAGTGGGTTGAGTGTTCTCCAGGTCAAAAGGCCTATGCTACTGAGAAAGATAGGCCTAGGAAATTATCCAGTGATATAGTGGAACTCAGTTTACAAAACAAGGAGATAACTAAATAAGCAAATTTTTGAGAATGAAATTGAAATGAATTTAAAAAATAATAAGGATGCCGATAATGGAGTAAAACCAAATTCTTTGTTATATTATAAAAAATGGGTATTCACCCTTTTCTTATTGTAAAGATAGCACTGGAATTGTGAAAGCTCAAAAAGGGGCCAAGACAGCCCTCAACCCACATTACATTTCCACAGGTCACACCAAGAAGGACGACTAGCAAGATGAGCAAATTAGCCTGCTTGATATACTAACAAAAACTTAAGTTTCCCATTTACAGGTGACAGCAGTTCTAGTAAGGCCAAGGAATGCTTTGCTCCATCAAAGAGAACCAGTGAGGGTGCAGTTATGATGTCAAGAGAGAGCCTTGCATTAATCAGCAACATGGTTACAGAGTGACACCTGAGTTCACATCTCTAACCTTAAAATACGCCAACCAGCTTCGGCAACTCCACACAGCATGAAGTGAGGGATGAAGGGCGTGCTAGTAACGACCCACCCTTGCCAACGATGGAAAGACCATTGCAACGACTTGCAAAGAGTCTCCCTGGTGAAGATGGAATGAGAGAGTGATGGGACTGCTACTGAGATCAAAATACTTGAGAGCAGATGTGGGCCAAGAAATGGAAAAGAAAAAGTGGATAAAAGATAATGTCAAGTAATGGCAGATCAAGAATTTGAAGGTTAGAAGAAGGGAAATATGGATGTAGGAAGATTTGAAGGGAGAATAGAGCAATTGAATGCAACAAATAGAATGAAAGGAGCAAAATAGAAAAGCTCGAGATTATTTGTAAATCGAAGAAGGAAAAGTATGTGTTATGTTTGGGGGACAATGCTGTATTTATATACCAAATAATACTGCTCCAGAAGGAGCATTTAATGAAGTAATGATCAAATTGAAAAGGCTTAGAATAGTAGATAAAAAAAATGTTGGAAAAGATAATAAAATAGGAGCATAGTTTATAACTAAATTGGGAAAGTTTTTAGGAATTGCATTATTGACAGGAGATTTACTATTTTACTGTATACTTCCTATATTGAGGTCACTAGTCACAGCCACTGCTAAGCAAATTAAATTCAAAGATGTCAAAATGATGGGAAATTGATTTTTGAGGGTAACCAAAAAGGCTCTCTATGATACATAAGGTATCTGAGCTGAAGATCAACTCTTATAATCTTGTGATATTCAATGTGTGTATTTTGAAGTGAAGTGAAGTGAAGTGACATTCGGCCAAGTATGGTGACCCATACTCAGAATTTGTGCTCTGCATTTAACCCATCCGAAATGCACACACACAGAGCAGTGAACACACACACACACACACACACTGTGAGCACACACCCGGAGCAGTGGGCAGCCATTTTTTATGCTGCGGCACCCAGGGAGCAGTTGGGGGTTCGGTGCCTTGCTCAAGGGCACCTCAGTCGTGGTATTGAGGGTGGAGAGAGAACTGTACATGCACTCCCCCAACCCACAATTCCTGCCGGCACAGGACTCGAACCCACAACCCTTCGATTGGGAGTCCGATTCTCTAACCACCAGGCCACGACTTCCCTTTTTTAAAAAAAACTTCCTTTTTATGCCTTTTATACATAACTGTGATAACCAGGCAAATGCTGAACCAATTGCACGTTCATGCTTATAACATTGTGTACTATTAAAGAAGGAATTAGGGAGACTGGATCTTTTACTCCCTCCTTGTCAAAGTAGGAGAGAGATGTTTGGTCCAGTAATCCCTCAGAGTGGAATTTCATGATCTAGTCACTGGTGATAATACAATGTGACTTATTTAGTCACTAGGTAGTATAACTAATATGACTAGATTATGGAGTAGCACTCTGGATAAGAATAATCCAATGTGAGACTTATTAAGTCTCAAAGGGGAGAATATGTGGAAGATTTTTATTAATAAGATTTTAACCTATCAAGAATAATCAATGTGAATCTAGCCATTTTTGTTGCTAGTTGTTTTTCCATTATAAACCTATAGGTAAAGGATAGAAAGGAAAGGAATATGCCTACATGCTGGAATGTACAGAACTGATGAGAAACATATGGTCAGACATACAGAAAGGGCCTTTCTTTATACCAAAACAAGTAGGGGGCCCCTTCTACCTAGGGAGGTATCAAAATTGCAAGCATAAGGAAAAGTCTGACTATTTGGAAACACCCTGTATAGGGTATATAATGAGATGCTACCTAGCAATCGAGAGATCTTCTCGCAAAGAGGATCTCGGCTTTGCTTCTCACTGAAATAAAGTCTATCTTCTGGAAACAAAACCCCGAGACTGTGTGATTCCTCAGATCCATGGCAGATAAAAATACACTACATAGCACTGTTAGCATCCAAAGATGCAAACAGTTTAGGGGAAGGAAGTGAAGATGAAACCATTGCAGAAAGCCGGGTGTCACGGCCGGGATCCAATGAGGCACGGAGATAGAACCAATAGCAGGTAAGTCATTTATTAAAGGGTAATCCACAGGGGTAAACAGTCCAGGCAGGGTCAAAACCAGAATATCCAAACAAAACATAAACTAAACAAGAAGACAAGGCAAGGGCACGAACTGACGGACATGAATAAACAACGACTCCGTGACACATACTAAGACAGACCGGGTTATATACACAAGGAGAGACAAGCGCTAATGGGAAACTGACAGGGTGTGATGATAGGTAATTAGTGACAGCTGGGTGCAATAATTAAGCAGGGACGTGAGGAATGTGATTAATGAAGTGAAAGACACCGTGGGAAAAGAGGACATCTAGTGGACACCCAGGGAACACAACCCAGACACTGTGACAATACCCCCCCTCTACGGAGCGGCTCCCAGACGCTCCACGACAAGACACAACACAGAGACAAGGAGGGAGGCGGACAGGTGGAGGCTCAGGGGGAGGGACGGAGGGCCAGAAAAAAAAAAATCATGGGGAACAGATACCAGAAGTGTAGACACAAAACAGAGAGACCAGGAGGGAGGAGGACCGGAGGAGTTTCAGGGGGAGGGACGGAGGGCCAGGCTCACAGAGGGGAACAGGCAGAAAACAAGAAACACAAAACATAAGTCCACAAGGACATCACGTGGTGCCCACCAGGGCAGAACAGAAGACCACCACAAACGTGTGATGAGGGCGGAAGCCCCCCCAGGGCGGAGCAGAAGACCACCACAACCGTGTGGTCAGGGCGGGGCAGAAGACCACCACAACCGTGTGGTCGAGGCCGGAGTCCCCCAGGGCGGAGCGGAAGACCACCCCACCCCTGCGGTCAAGGCGGAAGCCCCCCAGGGCAGAGCAGAAGACCACCACAACCTTGTGGTCGAGGCCAGAGTTCCCCAGGGCGGAGCAGAAGACCACCACCACCATGTGGTCAGGGGGGAAGGCCCCCAGGATGGAGCAGAAGACCACCACCCCCCTGTGGTCAAAGCGGAAGCCCTCCAGGGCGGAGCAGAAGACCACCACATCCCTGTGGTCGATGCACAAAGCCCCCAGGGCGGATCAGAAGCCCACCACTTCCGTACGGCCGGATCAACGGGAGGACAAGACTCTGGTAATTCCATGGTGTCTCTACTGGACTCCAGAAGATCGGTGCTGGCCTGACACTGCTCATGAGGATCATTGGTGACTTGCATTTGCTCATGAAGATCAATGGTGACTTGCCTTTGTTCATGAAGATCAGAGGTGACTTGCCTTTGTTCATGAAGATCAGAGGTGACTTGACTCAGTCCTTGAAGATCACCGGTGACTTGACTCTGAAAGGTCAACGGTGACTTGACTTGACTCTGAAAGGTCAACGGTGACTAGCCCTGACTCTGGAGGATCAGCAGTGACTAGCCCTGACTCTGGAGGGTTAACAGTGACTAGACTTGACTCTGGAGGGTCATCTGGAACCCGACTCGACTCTGGAGGGTCATCAATGACTAGCCCTGACTCTGGAAGGTCATCGGTGACTAGCCCTGACTCTGGAAGGTCATCAATGACTAGCCCTGACTCTGGAAGGTCATCGGTGACTAGCCCTGACTCTGGAAGGGCATCGGTGACTAGCCCTGACTCTGGAAGGTCATCGGTGACTAGCCCTGACTCTGGAGGGTCATTGGTGACTAGCCCTGACTCTGGAGAGTTCCCTGGCACCTGACTCGACTCTGGAGAGTTCCCTTGCACCTGACTCGACTCTGGAGAGTTCCCTGGCACCTGACTCGACTCCGGGGAGTTCACAGGCACCTGACTCGACTCCGGGGAGTTCACAGGCACCTGACTCGACTCTGGGGAGTTCACAGGCACCTGACTCGACTCTGGAGAGTTCACAGGCACCTGACTCGACTCTGGAGGGTCAACTGGCACCTGACTAGACTTCGGAGGGTCAACTGGAACCTGACTCGACTCCGGAGGGTCAACTGAGACTCTCATCCTGTGCAGCGGCGCTGGGCAAGTGGCCATCTTGTACTGTGGCGCTGGACCGGTGGCCAATTTGGGCATTAGCGCTGGGCCAGCGGCCATCTTGTGCTGTGGTGCTTCACTGACGGCCATCTTGTGCTGTGAAGCTGGACTGACGGCCATCTTGTGCTGTGGCGCTAGGCTGACGGCCATCTTGGGCTGTGGCGCTGAACCGGTGGCCAATTTGGGCATTGGCGCTGGGCTGGTGGCCATCTTGTACTGTGGCGCTGGACCGGTGGCCAATCTGGGCATTGGCGCTGGGTTAGCGGCCATCTTGTGCTGTGGCGCTGGACTGACGGCCATCTTGTACTGTGGCGCTGGACCGGTGGCCAATTTGGGCATTGGCGCTGGGCCAGCGGCCATCTTGTGCTATGGCGCTGGACTGACGGCCATCTTGTGCTGTGGCGCTGGACTGACGGCCATCTTGTGCTGTGGCGCTAGGCTGACGGCCATCTTGGGCTGTGGCGCTGAACCGGTGGCCAATTTGGGCATTGGCGCTGGGCTGGCGGCCGTCTTGTACTGTGGCGCTGGACCGGTGGCCAATCTGGGCATTGGCGTTGGGTTAGCGGCCAACTTGTGCTGTGGCGCTGGACTGACGGCCATCTTGTGCTGTGGCGCTAGGCTGACGGCCATCTTGGGCTGTGGCGCTGAACCGGTGGCCAATTTGGGCATTGGTGCTGGTCTGGCGGCCATCTTGGGCTGTGGCGCTGGAACGGTGGCCAATTTGGGTTGTGGCGCTTGGCTGGTAGCCATCCTGGGCAGTGGTGCTGGACTGGCAGCCATCTTGGGTTGTGGCGCTTGGCTGGTTGCCATCCTGGGCAGTGGTACTGGGCAGACGACCACCCAGCCGGAAGAGACAGAAGTGGCTGGGGCATCCCACCGAAGCCGATGCTGCAGGTAGCGCACAAATTCCCAGAATTCCAGTGTCTCTAACTGCGCCGTCTCCTCCTGAGACACTGGATCATCCAGCCCGCCATTGAAATAGTCCTTGAGGGCCGCATCGTTGTAGCCCATGCCCTCGGCCAGAGACCAGAACACCTGAGCCAGGGCACCCACTTTATTGCCCTCTTGGCGGAGGGCGATCAACCAAAGGTACTTGGTTCGCCGCTCCGCCATCTTGGCTGGGGAATGGAAAAATGACATACCGCTGGTTCCTAGTGTGACGGAGTCGTTCTGTCACGGCCGGGATCCAATGAGGCACGGAGATAGAACCAATAGCAGGTAAGTCATTTATTAAAGGGTAATCCACAGGGGTAAACAGTCCAGGCAGGGTCAAAACCAGAATATCCAAACAAAACATAAACTAAACAAGAAGACAAGGCAAGGGCACGAACTGATGGACATGAATAAACAACGACTCCGTGACACATACTAAGACAGACCGGGTTATATACACGAGGAGAGACAAGCGCTAATGGGAAACTGACAGGGTGTGATGATAGGTAATTAGTGACAGCTGGGTGCAATAATTAAGCAGGGACGTGAGGAATGTGATTAATGAAGTGAAAGACACCGTGGGAAAAGAGGACATCTAGTGGACACCCAGGGAACACAACCCAGACACTGTGACACCGGGAGGGTGAACGTGTGCGTAGGTTACGTCGAAAGATGACATGTGGAGGGGTAAGTGATGTGGCAGGGACCATGTTTTTGGTTAAGATTGAGGAGGAAGTGATCCAGTTGGTTGCCTGATTTATGAGTAGCAGTAGTTGACACTCGGTTGAGATCAAAAGAGGCAAGCAGAGTGTGGAAATCAGCAAACAGAGGTTTATCTAGATGGATGTTGAAATCTCCAAGCATAACTAGGGGAGTATCATCCTCAGAAAAGGTTGAGAGCAACACATCTAATTCATCCAAAAAGTTACCCAGTGGTCCTGGGGGTCGATAGACAACTACAAAATGTATTTTAAAAGGGTATGAAGGACTCTGTAGGACTGCTATCCTCCAGTGTCGCCGTGGGTGGAGTTTCCCTTGACACCGCTTCCAGCCTCTAAGCCATGGACTCTGCCTCTGCCCGTTGACCCATCGGCTCCACCATGGCTCCTAGCTCCCTCCCCTCCACCGTGTCCCTGCAGTCCACTAGCTCCACCAGGCTCCCTCGTCCCTCCGGCGCTGCCTTGGTCTGGCATTGACCATCCTGCACTTCGGGACTTCACTCCTTTGGGTTTGCCTCATCCCTCCAGCTCTGTCAGGCTTCTTCCTCCCCACAGCTCCTCCTCAGTCCGTGGTCACTCCGGCTCCACTGCCGCCTCCTGGATCCACATCTTAGCGGCGGTCGTCGGTGCCATCTGCTCCACCTAGGACCTCCAGATCCTCATCTGCTCTCCATCTCTTTCTCTGGCTCCTCCACCACCTTCTCCGCCACCATTGGTCAGTCCCCCAGAGTCTGAGGCCATTCCTCCTCCATGGCACCTCCCTCCGTTGGCTCCACCGTGGATCGACATCATGGCTGTGGCCTGGGTCCAGCTGGGCTCCTTCTGCTCCAAACCCCTCCTGTTTCCTCCCTGAACTCTGTCTGCCCGCCCCCTCCCGGGTGTCCATCCTTCTCCGAAACCTCCTTAGGGGGCGCGCGAAATGTCATGATTCTGGACTGTCGTGTTTGGCCCGTTTCTGTTCCTGTTTTTCCTTATTTGGTTATGTCCTCGTTTAGTTGGATTATGATTCCTGACACCTATGTTTAGTAATTATCCTTGTATTTAAGTTCCTGTTTGTTCATTCTTCCTTTGCCGGTTCTACTCGTTGGATGTAATTCCCCTGTCCAAGGAATTTTATGTAATCCATGTCTCCTAGTTCCGCACTCCTCACAGTACAGATTGTGACAATAGTGGGCAGCATTTGTGACATGCTGTCAATTACTATAGACAACAGTTTCCTTCATTTTTTTAAATGAACAGGGAGCGTTTGACAAAACTTCCCCCATAGTGACCATAAGTGGCCTACATTATTGTAAACAAGGATCTGAGTTGTCTTCTTTGTCTTCCTCACACACAGGAGGAGTTCAGTCATCCAGTGGACAGTCTGGCCTTAACTGTGGATGAAGTCATTATGTTTGGCGGATACTCATCAAGGCTGAAATGGAGAAATACATGCAGAACAAAGAGCTTTATAACAATCTGAAGAAAGGCAATGTGTGAATATCTGTATGGATCACATGCTCAGTCCAACAAGCCAAAGAAAACAGTGTTCATTTCTGTTTTGTTCATCTTTGTTTTGTATATATGCTGCTGTTGTCGGGTGAAGTTTCCACTGTTTTCATGGCCTTCCACATGCCTCCTATGTAAAAGGTTTTGGTTTCATTTTCAGAAATATTTCCTGCAGTGAGGAATATTAGCATTGATTGTGATGATCAGAAGAGCAAATCGAACAATGTGTTTTTCCCTCTCTTTTAGGTCTGTCTTTAGCTCTTGTAGTGCAAAGGTACTAAATGTTTATTTCATTTAAACTCATGCATCACTTAGTAGTAGTCGATTGTAATAAGTATTTCACACTATAGAACACTGACACTGATCAATGTTCAATGTTTGGCTTCATAAAGATATTACTTTACAGCCTCAGCCAGTCACATATTGTGAGGTAGTTCTCACTATAAGTGAGTTTATGGCTGCAAGTTGATCCTGTTTTTAAAATCAACATTTACATTAGTTTATGACCATGAACATAGGTTCAATATATGCTAAATTAATAACATGATATCGTCTTTTCTGTTGAACTACAGTGAGAAAGACACAAACTCCCGAAACAATGCAGTTGTAATATTGCTATACTAAACTGGTATACTTAAAGTCTGCTAAACTAAACAACTAGGTTTGTGTTTAATGCATTTTAATTGTGAAGAAGTAGTGACGAATCGCTGAACTTAAGATATACTGAAGTATATTTGATTGTGCTAAAGTGGAACTATTGCAAGTAAATGTAAATATCTTGCAAATAAAGACCTATATTATTCAAAGATCACACAAACAACATCAATAGTGGCATTAAACCATGTTAGGCTTAATATTAAGAAAGAAATGTGCATTGTGCACAAGCAGTACTCCAAACAAAGTTTAGTTATAATTTTTATATTAGTCTGAAGAGTGAAGATTACAAATTCAGATAAGGAATACTTCATCTGCAAAACATTTAACAATAGTTTTAAATTACAAAACACTGAACAATTAAATCTAGCTTCAATGCAGCTGTAAATACAGAACAAATGACATTCACATTGTCAGTCAGTAACTCATTCACATATCATGACTTATCACACAGCTTTTCCATGTTGGCATCTGCATTTTGCTTTTAGCAAGTAACAGATGGATTTACTCCAAAGTACAGTAGAGCTGGACTGGAATCACAGCCTCACAGACTTCAGCAACAGATGATATGAGAAAACCTCCAAAAGTTAATACGTTTATTTATTTTGCTATGCATTAATTATATGTTTGGCTGCATTCTTCTATTATTACCCATCTGCTCTCCTACCATCTGAGGACCAGTGCTAAGGGCTTCCTTTTCTAAATTATTTTTTTTATGACACTGCCGTTTCAGCAGTAAAAGCAATGTCACAAACACCAGAAGTGATTCTGCTTTATTTTGTCCCTTTAACAGATGAAAATTCCTTACATAAAGATGGCACACATTCCCATGTACACTGTGGGATTTCACAGCAGTGTGAAGAGTCACAAGAGTGAAGTCTTGTGAGTAAATATATGCTGTGTGTCTACAGCCACATTTCACACCGTCTGTGCTGGCCAGAAATTAGCATTGGAACTACATTTGTTGGAACTACAAGTCGCAACTTTGAATTGACCAATAATATTCTTCCAACATCAAAATAAATAAATAAATAAACAGAAGCTGCATCTGACATAATGCTTATTTACACAGAGGTGACATATACATTTACAAGACATTTGCATAATGTACATTGTACTCAAATTGATCTTGTTTCTTGTTTTGATTAACTTTGCACTGTTATTAAACTGTTATTGAACTGACTCTTTATAGAAAGACTTTACAGTAGAACCGTTTGTTTCATAACTGATGACATTCACACTGATAATGAACTAAATTGAATCAACACTGACCTAAATTGAGCTGAATAGAGCCACTGTTGTCAGTTGAGCTGCACAGCTGAAATTGAATTAATTTCATAGTTGAGGAATTTTGCAGCGCAGTTATTTTCTGTAACTGATGAAAATAACCATCATTTTTACCCTTCCGGACAAATAATGGGCTGTGAAACAACATTCACAGCTTTAGCTTTTAAATGCTGGCAAATGAGCAAGGTAAAAGCAAGGTGACACATGGCTGCACATTAAACGTAGGGTGGCTCTTGGCTTAAAATCGTTAAAGGCACAGCTAGCCATGCATGCATTATCCCTTACATTCAACTGGAGTGCTGGCATTTTACAAACGTTAAATGACTTTAGAAAATGCTAAAAGTTTGTTTGTTTGTCTGTAGGACTTTGTGCTCTCTATCCAGACACTCTGTGGAGGAAGAGTTTCCCCGCCGCAGGCTGCAACCTGAGATGTGTGCTCGGACTGCACAAAGTTTGTGGCTGATGTCATTTCCTCCAGTTGCATGAGCTTGGACATCATCAACAACACACCCAAATACAATAAAAGGACAACCTCGAAGCATCCACATCCCACATCACAACAACACGCTTTCTGTAGGATGAGTAAAAGAATGTATCAGCTCCTCCTTACACTCTACACAAAGCTTCCAGCTGGCAGGCTGCAGTTTTCCTCTGAAATATTTGCCAGTTTTAGAGGATAGAGATGTGGATCACATGTGAATATCCCCCTTGCTGCACTATGTACATCTAACCACCACATGTATAGATTAAGGGATGCAATGCTTGAAGGCTAACAACGAAAAGACAATCCTTTTGCATCTTTTCTTGATTTTAGCTTGAGTATAATGCTATATACCTGAGCCAGGACTGTCGTGCTCATATGAGACATCCTTTACAGTACATCTGTAAATGCATATTTCTCATATCTAATAGCAAATGTATTTTTATGCTTTGGGATTTAGCTCTATTTAGCACCAGAGGGTGATGTAATCACCTTGGGACTGAGTCAGGCTGGTTTGTGATAGTGAAGGCCAGAATGAAGCTGATATCTTATTCTGGGCAGACTAATGAAGTGGCCTTCTGATTCACACGTTTAACTCACTCTTATTTGGTAAGGTCTAAATCTGCAATAAAACCGATGCCACAAATCGAGTGCTCTCTCCAGCATGTGATGTTTTCACACAAGGGCCACATGTGGGTGCAATACTGTTATTGTGTGATTATTATAAATAATAATGAAGATGTCTAATGCTAACCTGCACACAAACACAGTGAAATGATGAAAAAATCTGTACGATGTGGGCCAGAATAAGAGTAACACTTTAGAGCAAATGAGAAAAGTCAGCATTGTTTACTGAGTCACTATTATTTACAGCTGATGACACATATGTGCTGTATTGATTTACCAAACATTTGACTTAAATACAGTAAAGTTTAATCACAGCTTAAATGGATAGTAATCACGATTAGTTTTTACTATTTTCTTTTATATATATATATATATATATATATATATATATATATACATATACAGCACAGACCAAAAGTTTGGACACACCTTCTCATTCAAAGAGTTTTCTTTATTTTCATGACTATGAAAATTGTAGAGTCACACTGAAGGCATCAAGGGCTATTTGACCAAGAAGGAGAGTGATGGGTGCTGCGCCAGATGACCTGGCCTCCACAGTCACCGGACCTGAACCCAATCGAGATGGTTTAGGGGTGAGCTGGACCGCAGACAGAAGGCAAAAGGGCCAACAAGTGCTAAGCATCTCTCGGGGAACTCCTTCAAGACTGTTGGAAGACCATTTCAGGTGACTACCTCTTGAAGCTCATCAAGAGAAAGCCAAGAGTGTGCAAAGCAGTAATCAAAGCAAAAGGTGGCTACTTTGAAGAAACTACAATATGACATATTTTCAGTTGTTTCACACTTTTTTGTTATGTATATAATTCCATATATAATTCCACACGTGTTAATTCATAGTTTTGATGCCTTCAGTGTGAATCTACAATTTTCATAGTCATGAAAATAAAGAAAACTCTTTGAATGAGAAGGTGTGTCCAAACTTTTGCTCTTTACTGTATATATACACACACACACACACACACACACACACACACACACACACACACACACACCTACACACGTTATATTATATATATATATTTTTTTCATTTTGATAATTATATATGTAATTAGATCTATCTATCTATCTATCTATCTATCTATCTATCTATCTATCTATCTATCTATCTATCTATCTATCTATCTGTTTTCGTTTTTATTGAAAACTAGTGTGTTATCATCCAGTGTGGTGTCCTTTTACAAAAGAGATTATATTTGTATCTAATTAATTATAAATGAATGGTGGGGAATAATTAAATATATATATATATATATTCTCAGCAAAAGGAAAATGCACAAAATATATAAAGTGCGTTGCAGTGATTTCACCAGGGTAAAGTTAACTTTAGTGAGATCACAGCACAGGGTGTCTTGTTGGCCTTTCTTTCTGTGGGAGGGAAGAAAAATAGTTTTAATTCACCGCCCATCTCATTAATAATTAAGTACATATAAATCTTATGGTTATCTCCGCAGTCCGATCTAAGGAGGGTGTTTTAATTGTATAGTTTTTATTTATTTATATATATTTTTTTTATCGTGCAGTGATCACAGATTCAAGCCGCTGCAGAAATACACCGATGATTTAACTTTTTAACTTCTTTAACTTCTACAACAGACACACAATCTGTTCCTGTTCCTTCCTCTGGGGAACTGCGCGTGTGAGTGGGTGTGTCGAGCGAGGGTAAACTTTATGATGAGTTAAAGTTTGATCATGGCCGTGTGGACCCGCGCGGAGAAACAGGGTCATCTGGACCTACTGCTGAGCGACCGCTGGGTCCGGGTCACCGCGGAGCTCACGCGGGACACGCTCACCCTGACGGCGGAGGGCGAACCGGGCGGGCCCGCGGGACACTCCGAACACGGCTCTCAGACAAGGAACGGCGTGTCTAATGGCAACGAACAGAACCGAGATGTTTATCAGAGCCGCGGGCAACACGACTGTCCGGGTCGGGTCAACGGGTCCGACTCGGAGTCCAGCGGTTATTGTGACCCGGCGGGGCCGGAGGGGGTTCGGAGGGTTCGGATAGTCAAGCAGGAGTCCGGCGGACTGGGGATCAGTATTAAAGGGGGACGGGAGAACCGTATGCCCATCCTCATATCGAAGATCTTCCCCGGTTTAGCTGCGGATCAGAGTCGAGCCCTGCGGGTCGGCGACGCGATCATTTCCGTCAACGGCAGCGACCTCCGCGACGCCACGCACGACGCGGCGGTGCAGGCGCTGAAGAAGGCCGGGAAGGAGGTGACGCTGGAGGGTAAGCCGATCACTCGAGCCGCGGGGATTGTGCAGGCCCGCACGGAGCGCTGAACTTCTCACTTATACTAAACGGCGTTTTTATCATCGATAATGACACAACGTTCATAACTTTTAGTCTGGCACTACGAATAGACTGAATAGGTTTTCTAATGTACTTTAATTATTGTTTCGTTGAGTTAAGACTGCATTCATGTTAGTAAACAGAAGTTCATTTGGGGGTTAAGTGTGAGTTACATTAACATTTAAAAATCACAACTGATGATTGGATATAAGATTGACAGTGCATGAATTTAGGTGTTTTCTGATAATAATACGATCATTTATTTTGCACTAACAGCATATGTTCATTAACGTTTCTCCAGATGCCAGAAGTGAAAACTTTGAACGGAAAAAAAATAACAACGGTTAATAACGTAATTTTTTTTACTATTATTTTTCTGTTGCCTATAATAAAAATAATAAAGTACAATGTTTTCTTTACTCAAAACAATCACAGAGAGTCTTGATCTGGTACTTGCGCTTACAGCATCATCTCTTCTAGATTTTGACCAGACATTAAATAAGCCATTCAAGATATTAACAAATGCTTGCAGCATGAATTAAAAACAAACAAACAAAAAAAAAACACTACTCCTATAAGTGTTTTGAGAGGGAAAAACAGCCTAAAGTAGTAGGCTGTATGTCACTTTATAATTAGGCTAAATATGCACATTTAATTAGGCTAAAATACTGGTAAATACAGCAAAATGCTTACATTAAAAACACAGGCTATTTTAGATTCATTCTTTCCACAACAAATCCTCTAAAGTAGTATTTAGGCTTAATATAAATGTCAAACCAAAACAAATTAATTTAAAAGTGAAACCGAAGCCTACGTTGATCTAATCTATGGTCATTGAATGGTTTTCCTGAGGCATCATTTCTGAACTTTTTTTGACTGATTGAGTGATTACACGAAACATGATAAGTTGTATGCCAGCTGTTTCATTCAAACTTTTTTCTGATGTTCATTGATGTTTATTCTCTTTTGCAACTAGTAGTAAAGAGGGAGATGATCAGTTCATGTGCTGCTTGAGCTGAGGAGGCTACAGTGATCAGGCCACATTAAATATCACAATCCATCTTTGCAATTATTAGATGGGAGACGCTGGAGATTATACTATTATTCAGGACAAAATACTTACAGGCCCCATTATATACTGCTAGCGTCTGCTGACGGCGGCCCGTGTTGTCAGTGGTTGGACACGTGTTGTTCGGCAGCACTGCATCATGATCAGAGATCTGCAGGCTGACAGTCAGATGTGTGGAGCAGTGTCTCATGGGATAGGCTCTGCTCGAACATACATTATCCTCTGTGGCACCGGCCTAATTAAAATGAGAGCTGAAGCTGTTTGATGGCCCTGGTGGATCTAATCAGATCATTAAATGGCTCAGAAATAATCCCATGATGTGGCAAAACAACAGTACAGCAAATTCTAGACCTGCTCAGAGTCAGAGATGTGCATTATAAACCAGTCAGTTCAGTTTCTGGTGAATGATTATTATCAGATGCATGTCAGATGAGCGTAGCTTCTCAAGGTGTTGTGAGCAGCAGCAATGAGTGATTAAATCAGCCATGAACGGTGAAGCTGATAAGAACAGGATGCTTGTACAGACCACAGTTCTTCTGAGAGTGAAATGGAAAGCAATTCGTCCAGCCATAATAAATAGCAGCTTGCAGAACAGACATAACATTTATGAGAAGTTCAGTTTCCATGAAGTAAGCTGATGTAAGGTGGCATGCTTAGGTTGTGTGTGTGTGTGTGTGTGTGTGTGTATATAATATATAAATAACCATTCACACACGATTCCATTCCGAATACAAATTTAGTCTTATTAAAAATATTTTAGAACATTCTTATGCTATTTGTCTACAAAGATATAGCCTTATTAGTTAATAAATTACACTAACATTAGGATACTTTTATCATTACCCTGGAGTTGTTTCACTCTCTTACTATGCATATATTGAAGTTAATAAATAAACAAATTAGCTCGATG